>NC_140174.1:45096651-45133806 GCF_963971535.1 Notolepis coatsorum
GCAATACAATTCAGCTATATGGGGGCATAGTTCAAGAGGCACAGGCTTTGAGGCATTACATTACAAATTGCTTATCTGGGATGTCTTGAATAAAGTGTACCACTTTCCTAGTCATTTTGGATACCATCACAGGTCCATTACATTTAAACAGTGTTGGGCAAGTTACTTTAAAAAAGTAACTAGTTACAGTTACTAGTTACTTCTTCCAAAAAGTAACTAAATTACTTACTCAGTTACAAATTATAAAGGTAACTATTGCGTTACTTTCAAGATTTTTTTTTTACATAAACAACATACACAAATCTAAACTATTTTAATGTTGCTGTGGGACAAAGTGAGACTAGCCTCCAATCAAATGCCATGTATGTAGATATTATAATTACTATGTTTATATAGTGGATCATACAAATACAAACAGAATAGATGTTTTGGAACTTTTGATATATATTGCCCCTCAACAGGCCACAACTGGGCAACATTAAATTATGCTTGTTAAGCACTATACCAAAAATAAATAACAAATATATACTGATTGATTGAACATTTTAATTAACAGATTGCAGAATGGGTACAATACAGTACGGCTCAATACACACAATTGTTAAGGGGATGCAGACCAGAGAAAGAGTTTTGTCTTGTTTACATCAGGGTCCCCCATTTTCAATTCATGACATTTATGACGAAAGTCTTTCTCTGGTCTGCATCCCCTTAACAATTGTATGTATTGAGCTGTACTGTACTGTACCCATTCTGCAATCTGTTAATAAACTTTTCAATCAATCAATCAATGACATACACAACATACAGATATAAGAATCTAATCGAATCATCTAAACTAATCTAATCATGACATTTAAGACATGCATGACATACAGAGATACCTGAAGCCTGTGCTATTAAACCAGGAAGTGCAGCACTGTTGATAAGGCTGTCGGCACTGCAGTAGAGCCACTCAGGGCCCCGTTCCCCGTACCTGGCTAACTGAGTTAGCCGGATAATTTCCAGTATAGCCTGACTTAAGCCGGACCTTTCTGTTCCCCGACGCTCGATTGTCCAAATCACCATGACAACAGATCAAAAAGATTGAGCCTGGTCGAGAGCAGGCTTAAGTTCAGTTAGCTGGATGAACCATGGCCACGCCCCCGCAAAGAAATGAGAGCTCGCTTCCTGAAATGATTCTCACAGTCTAGGATCTGCATTATACCATTCTGAATTACGTTTTTGTGCTTCATTCTTCCAGAGGGGGCTTTTGAAATGTAAAATAGACCCAAAATGCTGATACTAAATTCACGTTGTCCTAAATAATGCACGTTATATATACCGTGGCGCTCGCTAGGTGCGATGTACACATTATGTGGTTATTTTAACAACGCGCAGCATTGCAAATGTGAATCCAGCTGGGATATTTTTAATGATTGAAACCTATCGCTCGTTTGGCTCTGATTCCTTTCATATTCTCCGCTGTGGGAGCGCCTGAATTGTGTTTCATTCAAGCATAAAATTGAAGTGTCTATGCGTGGATTGTGGTTTTTGTGGATTATGAATTACGAGGAATCTGAGGATTGTTGAATTGTATCATCACTCACACGTTATTGTGATATTGTAACTGGGATTAATGCATTTGAGAATAAAGAGATAAAACTTCATTCAAAAGAAAAATATTCTAAACACGGGTCTCTTGTCCATTGATGGTCTTGGATACACAATGGATATATCCCGTCTGGCACAGTGGTCCAACGGCAGTGTTCACTCCTGGCAAGCCCGCGACCCGGGTTCGAGACCCCGCGTTTCCAATATGATTTTTTTGGAATATAATATTAATGATTATACGCAAAAGTAGCCTAGTTTTAAGTTAATATATTATAAATCTACATGCATTGAGGATGTCATTCTTTATATAGCTCTCAACGTGCACCAAATTGAAGTATTTACATTTCAAAAAGAAAGCTAGAAGAAGTGGGATTCGAACGCGGGTCGTCCGTGTGAAAGACAAAATGCTTGACCATCAGACCACGGTGGCAGACATATGAAACATCAACCATACATCCATCAATGGATAAGAGAGCCGTATCCTTATTCTGAAACTGTTGAACTAATTATTTTCGCTAGCAAGATCTCATTTGATTATCCATTCCATGAACCTACTGCCAGCAGAGCACGTTTAAAGAAATATAATCTGATTGATTGATTGGGGTAATGAGGGACTTAAAATTTGCCTATAGATTATGCATTTAACTTGTCGGCGAGGCTATTGAGCCGTACTGCAATCTGTTAATAAAGTTTTAAATCAATCAATCAATCAATGCCGTTAGAAAATCAGGATCTCTGCTCTCGACACTTGCTGCCTTCTCGGCTGAGGCGGGCGCGCGCACTGATCCTGAGTATCAAGTCTGGTTCGAGTTAACGAGACTGAATCCACCTTCGAGGAACAGGAAAATCCCGGCTTCAAACATCGGGTTAATTGAATCTGGATAATGGGACTCTTGATCGACTTAGTTGAACCAGGTACGGGGAATAGGGCCACCTGCGCTGCAAAGAGTGAACACAAAACGCTCATGGACCCGCGGTCTCATGTTGACTGAGTCGCTTGTGTTGTTCGTTGGATTTGTTTTGCATTATTTGGGCTTAAAACGTACACTACACGGACCGCAGTCTCATGCTGACTGATCAGTGATCGCTTGTCTTGTCGCGCTGTGTGTCAGACTCTGGATGCTTTAGACACCCGCCCACCTCCACCTCTGATTGGCTTACCATGACATTTTATTCAACCTCAGCCAATCGTCAGCATGTATGCTTGGCTCGCGCACTGCCCACTAAACAAGGAAGAACATATTATTGCCTCTCGGCGCAGAGATCTGTCTGATGAAAGAAACAGGTTCATTCATAGTAACGCGCCGCATTTTTTTGCAGTAACGCTAACGGCGTTATTAAGATTGGAAGAGTAAAAAAACGAATGCCGTTAGTAACGCCATTACTTATAGCGCCGTTATTCCCATCACTGCATTTAAAACACAGATAGTTGCATTACACAAGGTAGCCTACATTTAAAAAAATATATTATTGGAGGTATTGGGGAATAATGTTCTGGAGGCACACTGATAGAGGTATGTATACTTGAGGTGGAATTTATATCACAGACTGATTGCCAATCATCCTCGCTGAATGTTACTTTGAGATCCTGTTTCAAAACTGGTTTCAGAGCATCATAGGAAGATTAACCTGTCATAGTATTATAGTTAATACGGTAATGTGCACGACAGTGACTTAACCTGTGACCTGTCGCCTTATGATCATAATGTTGAGTAGACATTCTAGGCGGTTGACCTGTATGTAGGTGTTACGGATGCTGTCCTTTTATGTATGGGGATTTAGGTATGTTATGTATGTAGGCAAGTTGTGGTTGTCTTGTCTTTTGTCTCCCTCCTGTTTCTCCATATCTGTTTTCCCAGATGCATCCCCTGGTTCCGGTCCCCAGCACCAGCTGGTCAATCAGAGTCTCAGTCCTTCCCCAGCAGCACCTGATGCCAATCTGCAATCAACCCCCACACCCCCTTCAGGTGTCCCATCTCTGTCAGTTCTCGCTCTCTCTGTGTCTTTGGTGGTAGAGCTCTCTGTCTTTTGGTATAGAGCCGAGGCTCTTAAGGTATCTTTTGGTAGAGCTGGTCAATGCTCTGGTTCATTGCGCGGTGGGTTTGTAGAACCCTATCTTTTGTGTTAACCTTTATTGTAGAGCTGTATCTTTCGTGTTTTTGTGTTGTGTAGAGCTGTGGCTCTTTTGGAATCTTTTGTGTGAGAGCTGGTGGCAGAGCGCTGGGTCTTTGCGCTCTTTAGTGTTTAGTGAAACATATCTTTTGTGGAGTCATTATAGTTTGTTGCACATTTTTGTTGAAATCCTAACCTCTGTATATTTGTTTTGATCCATGTTCACCCAGCCTATGGTGATTCGTTTTCTCTGTATATTAATCGTTTGTTTCGCACACAGGGACAATTGAGGACAGGAAGATACCCTGGGGTCTACATTTTGCATCACGTAGGTGACCTGATGTTAGAGACACCAGCTTAGAGTGAGTGCCGGGCGTGCACTGGTAGTCCTCCTTGCTCTCTGTGTTGCTTTGTGTTTGTAAATAAATACTATTATTTTGCAAACTGTTTCCTGGTTTTGTGTCGCTGCATCCTCACCCACTATGTCTATTGCCTTGTGTTGCGCCCCCACACTGGGGTGCGTAACATAGGTATTGTGTGTAAAACAAGCTAGCTAACATATAAATAACACGCTACACTTGCTCAATTTGAATGGACATTCTGTGATTCTTTATAGTACCTATATTCAACAAAATGTAGAAGTATGGAATTTCTCAATCTTTGTCAGTTTTAGATGTATCTTGCCCGTCCTTCATTGATACTCTACTGTTACGAGGCTGGGGGGAAAGTAGAACCCAATATGCGGAAAGACCGGAGAGCATCGAAACTGCAGAATGACTGGTGAATGGAGGAAACGGAGACGGCAGAATTCGTGTAGATAATGACTCTTTACTGAGGTTCACCAAGCACTACACGAAACAGACAATAACAACACAGCCTTGCTGGTATGATAACAAAAGACTTGGAGCACAAACAAACGAAAGTAAATGGCACAAACGAACTGACATAAGAACAATAAACTGGAGAAACGTAAAATGAACAGGCAAAAACAAACACTACACTTACTAGACAACCAAGGGGGAGCAACGACGTGGGCAGGAAACAGGTAACAGGAGGAAATGACGCCACGACGAGGAGAGAGAGAAACACACATACAGTATATACCCTGACTAATTAACATTGGCAACACCTGGCCAGGCCAGTCTAACACAATATTTAACCAACTAAACACAAGCAAGATTACAACAACACCAGACAGGAGAGAACATCACACCAGGGAATGGAACGACAACAATCACAACACACACCACAAAATCACATTAACCATACTATTAATTATGTGAATTACATTAGTCAACACGTTTAATGTGACAGCCTGCACCATCTGCTGGTGACCACTAGAGGGTGGTATGATATCATTGAAAGGAGGTAGAGAGTGTCCAGTGTTATTGTTCTCCTTAACCCAGGCCCCCCAGGACCTGTGATCGTTACAGTGTCCAGTGTTATTGTTCTCCTTAACCCAGGCCCCCCAGTACCTGGGATCGTTACAGTACCCCCCCCCCCCCCCCCCTAACGGGCGGCTTCCAGATGCTCGATAACGTCCGGGAATGGGCGAGGCAAGAGGCCGAGACTCCGGACTGAGGTGAGGGCGAGGACCCGGAGAACTGGGGCCGGGAGCCCGAGCAAAGAACCCAGGATGGTCATAGCAGCCAGGGGGCCTGAAAATGGGTGCAGAGGCCCGGAGAGGGGGGGTGGGGATGGGGACAGAGGCCCGGAGAGGGGGGGTGGGGACGGGAACAGAGGCCCGGAGAGGGGGGCTGGACCCGGGGACAGAGGCCTGACGAGAGGGGGTGGGGATGGGTGCAGAGATTTGGAGAGGGGGGCTGGAGCTGGGAACAGAGGCCCAACGAGGGGGGGTGGGGACGGGAACAGAGGCCCGGAGAGGGGGGCTGGACCCGGGGACAGAGGCCTGACGAGGGGGGGTGGGGATGGGTGCAGAGATTTGGAGAGGGGGGCTGGAGCTGGGAACAGAGGCCCGACGAGGGGGGGTGGGGACGGGAACAGAGGCCCGGAGAGGGGGGCTGGACCCGGGGACAGAGGCCTGACGAGGGGGGGTGGGGATGGGTGCAGAGATTTGGAGAGGGGGGCCGCCCCGTTCGGCTGCCTCTCTGTTCGCTCCGTCGAGACTGTGTTTACTTTTGTTAATATTTATAGTTTTTAGAGTTTTGTGCGTACCAACTGTTGGTGCATTTAATGTATATGACCGTCAGTCACTCATAGACATTGGATTACGGGAAACTTACCAACTGGATTACTCGCTGGATCAGCTTTCCGAACCACATCAATGGCCTGAAGAAATCCTCCGGAGATTAGGACCAGACCCTTTGTTCCCAGAGCCCAGGAAAAGACGACGAGGAAAGAGGGCTGGGATCCGAAACAGGCTGAGATCCAGACGCCATCGTACACCACTTCCCAGTATATTGCTAGCCAATGTACAATCAATAGACAATAAACTGGATGACATCCGAGCAAGGATTCAATATCAAAGAGACGTTAGGGACTGCAATGTCCTTTGCTTCACCGAAACATGGCTGACGCCGGAGGTTCCAGATCACGCGATTCAACCAGCGGATCACTTCTTTATCCATAGAAAGGATCGGTCATCATCAGTGTCCGGTAAACAACGTGGAGGGGGTATTGCCTTCATGTTTAACAAAAATTGGAGTGACCCAACGAACGTGAAGGAACTATCCAACCACTGCTCCCCAGAACTGGAATATATAACCATCAAGTGTCGTCCTTTCTTCCTCCCGAGGGAGTTAACGGCGATCGTCCTGGTCGGAGTGTATATTCCACCGCAAGCTGAAGCCAGCAACAAGGTTGCGCTCTCCAGACTACACGACGAGGTAAACAGAATCCAAGAGGCGAATGTTAACGCCGCCATTTTAGTTCTGGGAGATTTCAATAGCGCCAATCTGAGAAAGGTATTGCCCGACTTCTATCAGCATGTGACTTGCAACACCAGAGGCGGTAACATCCTAGATCACTGTTACACGCAATTTAAAGGTGGCTACAAGGCTCATTCTGATAGTGGCTTCGGTAAGTCAGATCACGCATCAATTTTTCTTACACCGAAGTACAGACAGAAAATTAAAAGTACTCCCGTAGTCTCGCGAGAGGTGCAGAAATGGGATGTGACGTCAGAGGATACGATCCGGTCAGTGTTTCACAACACAGACTGGAATGTGTTCCGCGACACAGATAACATTAATGCCTACACGGAGACAGTGCTGGACTATGTTTGTACTAGGGTGAAAGAAACAATCCCCACTACCAAAATGAAAGTTTACCCAAATCAAAAACCCTGGGTAGACAAATCCGTCCGTGAAGCTCTGAGAGAGCGCACCAAAGCATACAACGACGGCCTAGAGGCAGGCAACATGAATGACCACAAGGTGGCGCGATACAACGTAAGGAGGACTGTGTCAGAGGCCAAACGACGCTACAGGGATAAAATTGAACTCCAGTTTGAACAAGCTGACTCTAGAGCTATGTGGCAGGGGCTCAAAACGATGACAGACTACAAAGGCGCCTCCCTCAAACTGAACAGTGACATCTCCTTAGCAAATGACCTCAATACCTTCTATGCGAGGTTTGATGCTGGTAATAACAACACCAGCTCACAAGCCTCGGCAATGGGGGGGGGGGGGGTCGGCTGCTGATGGAGGCGCAGTGTTCAGGGTAACAGAGCATGAGGTGAGGCGGACCTTTAAAAAAGTGAATATCAGGAAGGCAGCAGGTCCAGACGGCATCCCCGGCCGCGTCCTAAAAGTCTGTGCCGACCAACTGGCCCCAGTATTCACTGACATATTTAACCTGTCCTTAGAACAGGCTGTCATCCCCACCTGCCTGAAGAAGTCCACTATTATCCCTGTACCCAAAAAATCCAAGCCTGCTTGCCTCAACGACTACCGCCCTGTAGCTCTCACCTCCATAGCCATGAAGTGCTTCGAGAAGCTAGTAAAGGGCTACATCTGCTCCTCCCTCCCCATCAACATGGACCCCCTGCAATTTGCATACCGCCCCAACAGGTCCACGGAGGACGCCATATCCCATGTGCTGCACACAGCAGCATCACACCTGGACAAGAGGCAGGGGAACTATGTGAGAATGCTATTCATCGACTACAGCTCGGCATTCAATACCATAGTCCCCTCCATACTCATAGCCAAGCTCAGGGACCTGGGCTTGGGCTATGACCTCTGCCAGTGGGTCTTGGACTTCCTGACTGGCAGACCCCAGGTGGTGAGAGCAGGCAACTGCACCTCCTCATCCATCACCCTCAACATAGGGGCCCCCCAGGGCTGTGTTCTGAGTCCCCTCCTCTACTCCCTGTACACACACGACTGTGTGGCTCAGCGGAGTAGCAATACAATCGTCAAATTTGCTGACGACACAGTGGTGGTGGGCCTGATCTCTGCCAACGACGAGAGGGCCTACCTGGAAGAGGTCAAGGTCCTGGCGGGATGGTGCCAGGAAAACAGCCTCTCCCTGAACGTCAGCAAAACAAAGGAGATGATTGTGGACTTCAGGAGGTCGGGGGTCAAGGACTACAGCCCCCTCAGCATCGACGGGGCACCGGTTGAGAGAGTCAACAGCTTCAAGTACCTCGGAGCCTACATATCCGAGGACTTGACATGGACCACACACATTAACAGTGTGGTGAAGAAGGCACGACAACGCCTCTACTTCCTCAGGCGCCTAAGGAAGTTCCAAGTCAGCCAGAAGATCCTTAAGAACTTCTACTCATGTACAATAGAGAGCATCTTGACCGGCAACATCACCTCCTGGTTTGGGAATAGCACTGCAAAAGACCAAAGCAGACTACAAAGAGTGACACGTTCAGCCGAACGCACAATTGGAGGGGGGCTCCCCACCCTCCAGAACATTTACTACAAGCGTTGCAAGGGGAAGGCTAAGAGAATTATTAAGGACTCGAGCCACCCGAACAACTGCCTCTTTGAACTGCTGCCGTCAGGCAAGCGATACAGGAGTCTCAAGGCGAGCACAGAAAGACTCAGAAGTAGCTTCTATCCCCAGGCCATCAGGCTGCTAAACGAACAATGAATGAACACTACACAACAACAACCACCAAACACACATAGCACACACATCCACACGCACACACTCACTTTAAACAAACACACTGTAGCACCCACTCCACACACTTTATAGCACACACCCACTTTAAACAAACACACTGTAGCACCCACTCCCCACACTTTATATTTATGGATGAAGGATTGCACTACAACTCGTACACCTTACTGTAAATTGTACCTAAAATTGTACCTCATCCCATTTCTGCTTTGCACTAGATAGTACTGTACATTAGTACACTGCATAGTATTGTGTATTGTATATTATATGGTAACTCAGAACATTGTACATATGTCTATACCGAACACTGTGACCTCATTTTCTTCTTCTAAATTCATGCTATATTATGTTATTATGTTATTTGATACTATCTTGTCTAGCACAGTCTCTGGAGCGTAACAGTAAGAAGCATTTTGTATGAAAGTATTCTGTACTTCTGTATGACAACTATTAAAGAACTTGAGAACTTGAGGAGCTGGGAACAGAGGCCCGACGAGGGGGGGTGGGGACGGGGACAGAGGACCGGAGAGGGGAGGCGGGGAGAGAAACAGGGAGCCGGTCAGGGGTCAAGTTGTTAAACACTGTTCAATGTTGTGAATAAATGGGAGACATTTAAGAAATCTCGGCTGACAAGCAAAGGCTTTCAATGCCAACCCAGAGTGAGTCATACCTGTTCAGAATCCAATTGATCATGTTTTAGATGTTCTTGTTTGTTTCAAGTAGGACTGCAAGACAAATTGTAATTTAACCGCTGAAGTACAAATCACCCGCTGAAGTACAAATGACTGAATTTATTTTTATTTGCGTTTGCTGAAATTAAAATCATGTGAAGGCATAAGGTAAGCTGACAACAAGTGATGACAATATAATTATGATGAATTATTACAGGATTCAAGGCAGTTAGTTTCGGGTGAGTTAGATGTGGTGGAGAACAGGTAAGTGCTACCTAACGTTATTACATAATATTATTACAGTACATAACGTTATGGTAAATGGACTGCATTTATATAGCGCTTGTATCCAAAGCTTTACAACTTATGCCTCACATTCACCCATTCACGCACACATTCACACACCGACGGCAGAGGCGACCAAGGAGCCACCCTGCTCATCGGGAGCAGTTAGAGTGTTCTGTATCACACTAGCTCCCGCTCTGCGTCTCATTGCATATATCTCGCTTCAGCATATATACACTGAATAAATTTCAAAATGTACCTTTAAATGCCAGCATTCATCTGGCCACACCCCCATCCGCTTACCTATATAAGCAGGGGTGGTGCCACACACTCATCTCCTTCTCAAATTTCATCACAAGCAACGTGTTGCTATATGCCCACTTGACGTGGAGAAATATATTTACTCTGAGGAAAGGAAGAACAAGGAGATACGTTGACATCATATCTTTATTTTCTCTCTCACTATTTTCGAGAAAATACGGCGATATTGTCTTCGTACTGGAGTGTCTGGAAGATGATGATCATTCTAAAATCCTCCACCGGTTTTCGTATTGGGAGCACGCCGCTGCATGCCTCTCAACTGCAGTTCCTTGCTGTGTTGGTTGGGGTGAAACCTTTCAGGGCACAGCTGAACTGTAGGACGCGCCGCTGTTGTGAGAAGCGGTGGGTTTCAGGTTGGGTGAGTACTGTTTGCTTGCGGCTCCACTTGTCTGTTAGTGCTATGGGGGCTAACTGACAATGTTTACGAACACCGGCCCCAGTTTAAGGTCTTTTGGTTCAGCCTCTTGGGCAGCAGCGGAAGACCTTGATCTGAAGCCCATTATAGTTTGACTAGTGGGCCACGACCATTAACACTGGTGATCCCTGTGTTTTCTGGACGAGTGGATATCTCTCTGTCACCGTGTTAAGGCCCCATCTTTCATAACGAAATGAGAGTATTCCCTCACGAGGAGATATGGGCATAGATGTTCTTTAGCGGAAGATCTGTGTTCAAAGTCAGCTACACAGGCCAGTTAGGTATTGTGCTGGCTCCGTCGGGTGTTGGTAAAATCACCGTTGTAAAACTGTGTTAACAACTTGTTTCTCTTTTCTCTTAAAAAGTGAGGAGGGTTGGACTTCCTGACTGGCAGACCCCAGGTGGTGAGAGCAGGCAACTGCACCTCCTCATCCATCACCCTCAACATAGGGGCCCCCCAGGGCTGTGTTCTGAGTCCCCTCCTCTACTCCCTGTACACACACGACTGTGTGGCTCAGCGGAGTAGCAATACAATCATCAAATTTGCTGACGACACAGTGGTGGTGGGCCTGATCTCTGCCAACGACGAGAGGGCCTACCTGGAAGAGGTCAAGGTCCTGGCGGGATGGTGCCAGGAAAACAGCCTCTCCCTGAACGTCAGCAAAACAAAGGAGATGATTGTGGACTTCAGGAGGTCGGGGGTCAAGGACTACAGCCCCCTCAGCATCGACGGGGCACCGGTTGAGAGAGTCAACAGCTTTAAGTACCTCGGAGCCTACATATCCGAGGACTTGACATGGACCACACACATTGACAGTGTTGTGAAGAAGGCACGACAACGCCTCTACTTCCTCAGGCGCCTAAGGAAGTTCCAAGTCAGCCAGAAGATCCTTAAGAACTTCTACTCATGTACAATAGAGAGCATCTTGACCGGCAACATCACCTCCTGGTTTGGGAATAGCACTGCACAAGACTGAAGCAGACTACAAAGAGTGACACGTTCAGCCGAACGCACAATTGGAGGGGGGCTCCCCACCCTCCAGAACATTTACTACAAGCGTTGCAAGGGCAAGGCTAAGAGAATCATTAAAGACTCCAGTCACCCGAACAACTGCCTCTTTGAACTGCTGCGGTCAGGCAAGCGATACCGGAGTCTCAAGGCGAGCACAGAAAGACTCAGAAGAAGCTTCTATCCCCAGGCCATCAGGCTGCTAAACGAACAATGAACTGTAGCTGCTAAACAAACACACTGTAGCACCCACTCCACACACTTTATAGCACACACCCACTTTAAACAAACACACTGTAGCACCCACTCCCCACACTTTATATTTATGGATGAAGGATTGCACTACAACTCGTACACCTTACTGTAAATTGTACCTAAAATTGTACCTCATCCCATTTCTGCTTTGCACTAGATAGTACTGTACATTAGTACACTGCATAGTATTGTGTATTGTATATTATATGGTAACTCAGAACATTGTACATATGTCTATACCGAACACTGTGACCTCATTTTTCTTCTTCTAAATTCATGCTATATTATGTTATTATGTTATTTGATACTATCTTGTCTAGCACAGTCTCTGGAGCGTAACAGTAAGAAGCATTTTGTATGAAAGTATTCTGTACTTCTGTATGACAACTATTAAAGAACTTGAGAACTTGGGTTTCAGAACGGCGGCCTGTCTGGGTGAGTGTTATATCATTGTGTACAAGTTCAGGTGATAGCTGCTTAGCTTACGGTTAGCCAGTCAGCTGTTAGCTGCGGCGTTAGCCTGCTGTGATCACTGCGTGGCCTACATAGGTTGGGCCTACTGTTAGCCAGTCAGCTGTTAGCTGCGGCGCTAGCCTGCTGTGATCACTAGGAAACGTTTGCTGCTTGCTGCTATCGGCCAAGGCCCAGCACGGGGTAGCTCCGGCTCCTCGTGCGCCGCCGCGAGCTCCCCTCTGGTCGCGTGCGCCGTTCGCTCGGCGTCTCGCGGGCAGGGGCAGTAGCGACCGACGGTTGGAGCGGCCGTTAGCTTAATGCTACTCTGTTGAACGTGCTTTGATTATAACATGTTTTAAACACTCTTGACTACGACGTCATCTTTGACAGAGGATGTTCGTCGAACCTGCCCTGGGCCAGGACGGCAAAGCCTGCGTCAACAAAGGGGACCGTAGCGACGGGTTGGAGCGGCGACGCTGCCCAGATCGAACAACACAGGACGGCTGTGTTTTCTACGGTGTCTTGAGACTGCACTTCGTTGATCTACGCTCCGGGTAGGCCAGGTCTGACCAGACCTTGTACACTTCTTCTGGCTTTCCCTTCTAAATGTTTTGTAAATAACGATGTTTTCCAAAACGAGTGTTACTGCACTACATTTAGGATACGACGCGAGTTGTGTGTGAATTGTCTTGTCACTAGGTGTGACGTACCTGGGTACGTGGGTTGGTCATTACCATTATTATTGTATTTATGACACCTTCTGAAAATCAGGTTAGTATATTTAATGTGTTATGTTTTGTATGTGATGTGTGTGTGTGGAACATGAGAGCTAATGATGTCTCTTTTCTCTCCCTGTCAGGTGCTGCCCATTCCTACTGAAGAGTGCTGATTGCCTAATGAATGACAGCTGATGGCAATCACATCAGGAGGGATGGGTAGCCAAATACCTGACAGCACACACACGTCTGCGCGCCTCATTCTCAGTCAATTGCTCAGTCTTTGAGTAGAGTGAGGTTGCCATTGTGCTTTACATGTTTGTGGGAGATATATATATATTGTTGGCCACCTTGGATTCATCCTACACTGTGAGCAGCATGGGTAGAGTGGTGTTTCTCTGTTTAAGAAGGTGAGCTTGTACGTTTAAGTATATATATATGTAGATCTTGTTGGCCTTCCTAGATTCATCCTAAACCGTGAGCTGTACGGTTAGAGTGGTGGTTCATCCTACACTCCAGGGATAGGAGGTAGATTGGTGTTCATCCTAAACTGGAGCGGCATGGTTAGAGTGGTGTTTCTTTGTTTGTCCAGACTGGTTTAGTATTATACTTCCCTTGTTTGTTCTCCCCTTATACCTCTCCCTGTTTGTTAATTGTTTGTGGGTTGTTTTTTCCCTTTGTGGCCGATCTAACCATCAGTGGAGGTTTGAATTCCTACCCGGCATAATAAATATCATTTACTAATTTTGGAACAACGTCTTGTGTTTGTTATTACCTACCTGCCCGGGACTATTTTGAAAACATTTACTGAGAGAGGCTGTTTCTGTTCATGTACAGCCTGCTCCAGATACTCTTTGGTGCGGTCGTTAGACCTTCGTACATGACATGGGGGCTCGTTAGTTTGCACAATTGTATAGTTCCTTGTTGTTATGTGACATGTGGACTTGTCGATTGGAGCGTGTCAGGTAGGTGGCGTTTTGTTCATTTGGTAAGTTATATTATTATATGTCAATTTTTTCCATGCTGCACACTTGACTGTTGTAAACCATTGTTGTAAGTTATGCTCTTAACCATTCTATTTTTTTCCACATAGGTAAAGGGTGGATCACCTGCTTGTTAGGGTGTGGGGGGCACGTGTCGTCTATTCCGGTGGAGTGCGCAATGAAATCGGTAAGCGACTGAAGATATGTGTAGTCGTCATTCCGCTAGGAAAGTAGTTTAGACGGGGTAGTTAGTGTTACCCAGTGTGATCCTAATTAGGTGGTTAGAACCGACATTTATTGTTTTCATGAATGTTAGATGTGGATATTGAATCGAATTGGTCAGGTTGTCATACTGCATAATGTGGCTGTTGAGTGTTGCACAGGGACATTATTGAGTACCATAGGTGAGTGGCTATTTTGTGGGGCTTATTGAAGTCTGATTCGGTGTAGTATTGGGGTAGTATTGTGTGTTGCTACGGGAGTATATTTTCTTTCATAACTATATTCTGTGGTACAGAGTACAGAGTACACACCGTGCAGGGTACAGAGTACAGAGTACACACCGTGCAGGGTGCAGAGTACAGAGTACAGGGTACAGAGTACAGAGTGCAGAGTGCAGAGTACTGAGTGCAGAGTACTGAGTGCGGAATGCAGAGTGCAGAGTACGGAGTACAGAGTACAGAGTGCATCCTGGCTGATGTCTTACCGCTGAATGAAAACTCTTACTGTCAGTCTAGTGCGATGGTAAGAGGTATAGAAATGGGGTGTGTGCGCGTGCCGTTACATAAGGTGCATGTACAGTCAGATCTTATCACAGGTTGTTTTCCGGTCGCCGTTCGCCCATGTTTCTCTGTGGAGGGCATTGAGTTTATCATGGGGAACGATATTGCTGGGGAGAGTGTGATCCCTGTGTTGGAGGTTGAAAACGCTCCATTAACTGACTTGTGTTGTGATGTATTGATTAATAATCACCCCAATGTTTTTTCTGCTTGTGTTGTCACCAAGGCACAGGACAGGTGGCCATCTAGTGGCACGATGGGGGAGAGTGTGAGTGGTGTTCAGAGGATGCGGGTGGAGTCAAAGTTCCCTGACGTGCCCTTGCCACTGGCACGTCAGGCGTTGATTGATGCCCAGCGGAATGATTCTTCACTAACAAGCTGTTTCGCGGCAGTAGCCAGTACTGCTGATAGTAAGAAACACACCTTTTTGATAGAAAAGGGAGTGTTGATGCGCACCTGGGTAGCTAGGCCAGGTGTGACGGGCTTGCAGTTTGGAGAAGACTGGAATACAAAGCGTCAAATTGTGTTGCTGATGATATGTGGACATTACATGTGAATGGTGGCACGTGACCATGTGTAGTCTGCTAATTTAGATATAGCTAAAACATGGGGGAACCTTTTGAACATGTGTCTGTCATCTGCCTAGAACAAGGGCGGAAATTCATTACATGTTGACTATTATATGTGGTTCCACCTGTTTCCCGGAGGTGATACCTCTGAGGAAAGTCATTGTTCCAGCCGGTACCAAGTTTCTAATTTGAGTGGCATCATTTTGGATCCTGACCATGTTGTTTTTTGTGACGCAACAGGAGAGGATTGTTTCCCTGTGTGCTGTCCTGTTAGGCGCGATGAGATGATTTTTTGTGTTTTTTGTTTTCCCAGGAAGTTTCCAGTTTGTTGTCTCCTGTTGACAGGACGGTATCGGCGGTGCGGCCTGTCAAAGTAGAGGTTGTTGTTGTTTCTGTTTTTCCTGGTGGGTGGTACTAATCTGATGTTGGGTAATAAGTAATAATGTTTTGCTAACCCTACAGGTTCGCTCTTATGGGGGGAGGTGTGACGTACCTGGGTACGTGGGTTTGTCATTACCATTATTACTGTATTTATGACACCTTCTGAACATCAGGTTAGTATATTTAATGTGTTATGTTTTGTATGTGATGTGTGTGTGTGGAACATGAGAGCTAATGATGTCTCTTTTCTCTCCCTGTCAGGTGCTGCCCATTCCTACTGAAGAGTGCTGATTGCCTAATGAATGACAGCTGATGGCAATCACATCGGGAGGGATGGGTAGCCAAATACCTGACAGCACACACACGTCTGCGCGCCTCATTCTCAGTCAATTGCTCAGTCTTTGAGTAGAGTGAGGTTGCCATTGTGCTTTACATGTTTGTGGGAGATAGATATATATTGTTGGCCACCTTGGATTCATCCTACACTGTGAGCAGCATGGGTAGAGTGGTGTTTCTCTGTTTAAGAAGGTGAGCTTGTACGTTTAAGTATATATATATGTAGATCTTGTTGGCCTTCCTAGATTCATCCTAAACCGTGAGCTGTACGGTTAGAGTGGTGGTTCATCCTACACTCCAGGGATAGGAGGTAGATTGGTGTTCATCCTAAACTGGAGCGGCATGGTTAGAGTGGTGTTTCTTTGTTTGTCCAGACTGGTTTAGTATTATACTTCCCTTGTTTGTTCTCCCCTTATACCTCTCCCTGTTTGTTAATTGTTTGTGGGTTGTTTTTTCCCTTTGTGGCCGATCTAACCATCAGTGGAGGTTTGAATTCCTACCCGGCATAATAAATATCATTTACTAATTTTGGAACAACGTCTTGTGTTTGTTATTACCTACCTGCCCGGGACTATTTTGAAAACATTTACTGAGAGAGGCTGTTTCTGTTCATGTACAGCCTGCTCCAGATACTCTTTGGTGCGGCCGTTAGACCTTCGTACATGACACTAGGTATTTAGCTTCTCCGTGCAAATCGGGTTGTTGTTTCAGATGTGAAAATGATCTGGTTTGTTGTGTTGAGAAACATCATGTGTGTTTATATGTACCGTGTACTCACAACTAAGGGGGTTAACTAACCTATAAAGCTATGCTTAGTGACAAATGAGTAAAGAATATTCTTTTCTCAGCCTGTAATGACAATGAACAGTGTGTTCACATATTAACAGGTTTTCCTGTTTTAACTGGCCGTATTAAGGGTAAAGTAGGAGGATTGTGTTTCCCCCCGGTTCCCTGGGGACTTCTTCATCCTCCTATCAGACATGTTGTTGCACTACATTGTGTCTTTGTGTGGTAGGGATGCGATGTAACCCTTAGCTTGATTGCTGAGGTTGTGCTAAGACTGCTGGAGAAACTTTATTTTCCTAAAAGAAAAGATTGTTTGGTCGCTTTCGTGTGTGCTTAGCAAGGCCTGTGGCCGATACTAATCGAGAATTATGTATTCTCTCATTATGAAAAACGGCGTTCCTCTGTAGAGTGTTTTTGCCATTTTTTGTAGGTGATGATGGGTTGTGTGTGTCATGTGACCTACAACTGGGTTGGACTAGCCACAGAAGCACATGTGTAAGTTTGGTACCGGGGCTCTTGAAGAGCCCTCTCTATTCTGTGTTTTTTTCCTTAGTAAAAATCAGATAGCAGGTTAGCTCATGCGCTGTGTGAAGCTGTCAGACGCTTCATAGAGCTGACTATGACTGTGTCATACTCTCTTTTTGTCATTACATCGTATCATGGGTGTGGGGTCGTAAAGGGGTGAACTGGTAACCTTTCCTCTTCCCCTTTTTTCTGATGGTCAGGGGTACACCCCCTGTCCTTCAAGGTTCCTGTCACGTTGCGGTCCCGCACGTTACGGGGTGAGGGGGGGGGGGGGGGGGGGAGTGAGTTTCATGGTCCCACGGCCTGGAATATTGGGCGTGTGCACCGCAGAAATTCCCCCACCATAGAGTACGTCACCGTGCGCGTCTCTGTTGGTAGGACTTCCGTGTGCTGTTCAGGTCCATGTGATGGATCTGTTTCGGGGGGTGGTCAGGGCTCCTCCTCACCAAGCTCCTATTCGGGCCTTCTGTGAGTTGGGACCCCTCCTTCCATGTGAGGGAGCCTCCTTCAGAGTACAGAGCCTCCTCCTCAGATTGTCAAGGTGAGTGGACCCTCTAGAAGGAGTCCTACTCTATTGTGTATGTATTCGATTAAATTCGATTATTGAGTGTGTATGGGTTCAGTGCCTCCTCCCCGGAGAGCCCTAAATCCAATTTTTTACATGGCTCAAGGTGCAATATATTCTTTTCAATCTGTACAGCTCGCGTGGGAAGTCTCTCTGGGGATTCCCGTCTCCTTCCTATGGGAGGGTGGTGGGATGTAAAAATGTGAAAAATGTTTACCCCCGGCTGTGTAGACTGGGATACATACTGTTGGTGCTTCCTTCTTTTCTACTAAAAAGAGTTGGAGTTAGGAAGTGTCACACCCCTCTTGTCGTTCCCCATGGCGCCTTGGGGATTCAATGACAGGTCTAAATAGCCTGTTCATTGATGTGGGTGTGTCCCGACGCACGTATAGTGCTAGTTCGGGGTGTTCTGTAAACAGGCGACTGACTGGCACGCCTTGGTTGCTTGAGGTTAAAATGGAGTTTTTATAAAGCAACTGGGATGGAGGTTTTTCCTCTTCCGACGACCAAATCCAACGACCTGGTTTTTGTCATCGACGGATTCTCGTTCATGTCTGGGGGATGATGACGGAATGGATCTGAACATATGTAGAGGGGTCTCACGCCCTGGGGGTGGGCCACCGGGCGCGGTTCGCCCGAACGTCTGGGTGGCGCCTTCTTTTCATGTTTAAGATCAACACGCATATCTGCCCCTTCTCCTGGAGTAGGCATGTCGGCGTGGTTAGGGCACGGGACTGGTTCTGGTCACGCTGGTCCGGATCAGTTGAACCCGTTGTCCGCCGGGGATGCAGATCTGCTGTTCTGGTACCCTGAGGGACTTGGGCTTTTTTCAGGGGGAAAAATGCCAGGTTGGTCTGCGTGTCACAGGGTTAAGCACTATGGAGACCCTGGTTGGGTACGTTTTTTACTCAGCACTGTCGTAATGGCTTACGGCCATGCCAACCTGTACACGCTCGATCTCATCAGATCTCGGCCGCTACACAGGTTGGTCCTGGTTAGTACTTGGTTGGGAGACCGCCTGGGAATACCAAGTACGGTGTGCTTGGGGCTGGTTCTCCATTATTTTTCGCTCCTCTCTCACGCATGGCGAAGAGGGGCCTGTTGGGGTGGTCTTTGACCTCCTCTGGTGACCCTGTGCTTCCCGTATCGCCGGGCCCGGTCCGAAGTAATGTTTCGTCGACCCGTAGGCCTGGGTTAACCCTTTTTTGGAAAACTAAAACACTTGTACTGCGGTATAGCCGGTGTATACCCGCAGGTGTGTTTTGGAGTTTTTTCTTGAGGGGTTATAGGAACAACCACCGCATTGAGTAACACCAAGGTGGTTGATTCCCTGGTGTGTTGGAGCAGTGTCAACTCCCGGGTTCACCGTTTGAGGGTGCCCCTGCACGTTCATGACGTCTGCCAATCGTGTCAGCCTTCTCTGCCTCAACCCCTCTGGGTGGGTTTTTTTTAATGGAGGCTTGGTCATGCAACACCGCCAGCTTACGCCCCTTCCGCCAGGGCGGCTGTGTTCAGCTGTCTCCTCTGGCACCTGTCTCGTCCGCAGTCTCCAGGCTAGGGTTAACAGCCTGTTGCCTGGTTTTTTCCCTGGTGCGCTGCCTGCTTCCGTTGGTTAACCTTTTTTGTGTGCTTACGGCCATGCTGACTGCCTGTTCTGCAGGGTCAGTGTGCCAGGCGGTGTACTATTGGGGGGACAGGGCCCGCTCGGCTGAGGGGCCTTTGTCCGAATACGCTGGCGATGTGGGGGGCGGGGTCACTAAGTGCCCACCTGGTGGGGTCTTGATGCTGGCATCATGGACTTCTCCGGGCCCCCGTTCCAGGGGGTCCAGTCCCTTTGGTGGGTCTGGGTCTTCCTTCGCGCTCCGCTGCTACGGCCTTGCCACGGGGTTGGGTTTGCCCTTGACCCCGTGATTCTGGGGGCAGTAACAAGGTTGTTTCCTCCGTTCGTTCCCGGGTGGCATGCGGGTTGTGCGTGTGTGTAGTCGTGGGGTAAAGAACGGTCTGCTCACCCTGTGCGTTGAGTTGCTTGAGTGCCTCTTCGCACGGTCGGGTCCGTCGCCCTCCCGGGAAACCTCTAATAGGGGGGGTGCCCTCCATTAGGGGGGGTCGGGGGGGCTCGGTCCTCCCTGATCTGATGGCTGTGGGGGGCCTCAGCGGGGTGTATTTGTCGAGCTTCTAGCTCCCGCTCAGCTCCTATTATGCAATGAGACGCAGAGCGGGAGCTAGTGTGATACAGAACGTTAGGTTATGACTATAACCAAGTTCTGTTAACACTAGTGGACGCTCTGCATCTAGACGCCGCTGCGGCAATTGATTTTTCATTGTGGTGAAATTTGTTGGGAAGGAGATGAGTGTGTGGCACCACCCCTGCTTATATAGGTAAGCGGATGGGGGTGTGGCCAGATGAATGCTGGCATTTAAAGGTACATTTTGAAATGTATTCAGTGTATATATGCTGAAGCGAGATATATGCAATGAGACGCAGAGCGTCCACTAGTGTTAACAGAACTTGGTTATAGTCATAACCTAACGTTAAGTGTCTTGCTCAACATGCTGCCGGGAGGAGCTATAATTGAACCGGGAACCTTCTCATTCCCAGGGCCCAGTAGTTCAAAACTTTTAATCCCTATCTGTTCAAAACCAAACAAATCCAAGCTTTAATCTGGATCAAATCTTCAAACACAGGATTGGGATCAGTTTGAAAAACTGGATTATCTTGATTCCACCAGAGGGGTGGATTTCCAGTGGATTACCAGAGCAAAATGTACTATACAATTTATAAAAAATTATGTTTAAATTTAAATAAGATGGCAAGTAAATGTCAGGATCTAGTAATCTTGAAAAGTCTTGATCTGGATCAGGGTGATCCTATCCTGAATTGCTTTGAAATACCGCGACAAAATCTGGCCCAGTTGTCTGATCCTGGATCACAAAAAATGGGATTTCAAAAGCTGATCGGATCTGATTGAGATTAAACGTTTTGATACTGGGCCCAGACGACCACTCTACCTCCTGAGCCACTGTTGCCCTACTGTTGTTATAGCTTATTTGGTGTGGAATCAGCTGCCAGATGTTAAAGCATTAATAACTCTTACTAAACATTACCTTTGAGCTCTAATAAGGTGAGACAGTACCCCCGAAATCGCCTTTTAGCTTTTGTTCCGACAATATTGAGATTTTGTTATATTTTGCTTCCTAAACATGTCTTCTATGAAACTAGTGACAATAAAACGTCAATAACACACATTTAGTTGTTTATTTTACTTCATTTTGCCTGATTGCATCCGTAAATTAGTCATAAATTCGCCAAAAGTTACTACTTTTACGCACAAATGTTCTGAAGGGGCTACTGTGTGCACCATGGCAACCTTGGTATAGTTGGAAACCTCTATTTGTGACGTACAATCTTATCGCAACCAAACTTGACAACATGCTTTGTATCAGCAGCCAATCACTAAAATAGATATAGGTAGGTTGTTCATCGAGAACGCAATACTCATTCGTTATATGCATTTTACTTACACACAAAGAGATGGACCTCCATTTCCCAATCCCTAGTACCTACATGGCTGCTACCTACACACACCAAACATTCCACATTTCTTCCTATCCATATCCTGCTTCTAATTGCAAAAGGGTTTGTTGATATATCATTCATAGCCGGGTTTATAGTACATTTTATACCAAAACTAGGCGGAAATGTGTATCAACAAAATTAAACCAAGTTTTTGAATCTGGCATTATCCATGTTGGTGATTCGTGTCTTGGCGATATGTGCAATTGTTTGCATATTTAATGAGGAAGTGCCTCATTTGCATATATAAACATAACATTCTTAAAACTTGCAATACATTTTTTCTTAGCTTTTATGTACATAACAAACTGGGAAAGTTTCATAGTGATATATTAAAATATTAGTTTTGCCTATTAGGGTGTACTGTCTCACCAAACAACATTTGCTGGTTATAACCTCTCTGTTTACTTGACTTTAGCAGATTAATTTCTGGCATGCTCTCTCTCTCTTCCTTCCCTATCCTCAGCCTGCCCTGCTGCCCTTGTATCTCCAAGAATTAAATAAAGGTTGATGGTGATGATGATGATGATGATGATTAGTGACATACAGTATTAAGTCGATGACAATGTCCCTGACCCCCCCAAACCTCCCCTTCTCGCATTTCACCCTCACTGTCTTTCTCACTCCATAACTAAAACTTTAATTCAATAAAAGGGGTGAAGGTCACACCACCCCTTGCTGCATGCGGTAGTGCGGTACGTTGACATGTGGCATCCTGAGACACACACGCACACATGCACGCAAAAAAAAGGTAAAACAGACAGACACACTCACACAGACACACTCACACAGACACACACACACACACACACACACACACACACACACACACACACACACACACACATACACACACACACACACACACACACACACACACACACACACACACACACACACACACACACACACACACAAGGACCCCGTCTAACCCCTCAAATTCCCTCCACGAACACACAGCATCATCTATGTAATGTTAATGACCAAGTCACATCTGCAAGGTTAAATTGTCCTTCTCCTGCTGAGCGCTGTCCAGGGTCCTGAAGTGGCTGGGAGATGTTGTACCTCTCCCTCTCCCTCTCTCTCTCTCTCTCGCTCTCTCTCTCTCTCTCTCTCTCTCTCTCTCTCTCTCTCTCTCTCTCTCTCTCTCTCTCTCTCTCTCTCTCTCTCTCTCTCTCTCTCTCTCTCTCTCTTTCTGTTTTTCTCTCTCTGTCTCTATTTCTCTCTCTCTATGTCTCTCTTTCATTCCATTCAATGCTGTTATCTCTCTCTTTCTTTCTCTGCCTCTCTCTGTCTGTCTCTATTTTTCTCTCTCCTAACAGACATTATTTTATATATATTCACACGCACACACGCATACATGCACACGCACACACATGCACACACACACACGCGCACACACACACACACACACACACACACACACACACACACACACACACACACACACACACACACACACACACACACACACACACACACACACACACACACACACACACACACAAACAAACCTCCCCATAACATACTGTAATGTATGTATAGCTCTGCTCTGGCTGGTATTGCTGTGTCATGTTGCCAAGTGCCTCTTGGTCACAAATAATTATAATAATACATCGGATTTATATAGTGCTTTTCCAAATGCTCAAAGCCCCTTAAACAACCAATGATTGTTTAAGCGTCCAAATGCTTAACGACAAACAATCCCCCCGTTATCTAGAGGCCATTTCCGATTTCTTTTATGGATTTGGTCGCGTCTGTCTATGTGTCCACGGCTAATCTCGCAAACTACAGGGCCACATTAGATGAAACATCGCATCTCTTAGTTACAACAACGTTGTGTAAGCTAAGCAGGGTTGTGATTACAGGTGAAGTATTTCTAAAATGCAGCGTATATCCTTTAGACTCAAGACAGGGATAAGATAGGATAAGACTAACACTTGACATACATGACGTCACTTTCATTTCATAGCGGACTGAACATCAAACGCAAGCCTATTCCTGGAGATGAAAAGAGACAAAAAAAATAATAATCATTACAGAGAATACACGGACTGGAGCAAAAAGATTTCTTTAGATACCTGCAGGTATGACATTACTTCAATCAAAATGTTGTGGGAGAAATAGGAACGGCAGAACAAGAAATCATGGAAGTGTTCAGCAGTCAAATCATCAAAATGTAATAGGATCGTCTCCAGAATATACGGAGGACTCTGCCAGGCCAAATCGAAATCAACTAACACAATGTACATAACGGAGAAATGGGAAACAGAATGCAATATGTCAATCTCAGGAGAGGTATGGGACAGATTATGTACATAACAATGGGAAACAACAGGCTCAAACAACTGAAGGGAATTTGGCTGGAAGAACCTAGTAAGGTTTTTTATCACCCCATGGCAGAAGAAACATCAGGGGACCGGGGGAAAATGCTGGCGATCCTGTGGGCTAAACAAAGCCAATCATTCACATATATTCTGGGAATGCCAAACCCTGGTATCATACTGGCAAGAAATACATAAGAACTTAGGAGCCATTTTTCAAATTTGACACCCTACCTAGGAAATATTCCCTATGAAAAATGGGACTTCAATGACAAAACATTTATAATGATGCTTCTGATAGCAAGCAAGAAAGCTATCACAAGAAGATGGTTAAAACCAGAGGCACCCACAGTAGATGATTGGATAGACGTAACTCATGACGGAAAAAATTTCATTTTCAATAAAAATTCAGCAGGAGAAGTTCTATCGGATCTGGTCAAAATGGACAGAATATGTCAAACACACACGATCTGACTTCTGCTAAAAGTAATAAGGATCAAAAATGGATCCTCCCCAGGAACAGCCGCTAGCCTGTCTGATATGTTGTATTATTGTTTTATGTTCTGTCTTATGTCTGACCCTATATGTCCCCCTTTTTTCTTTTCTTTTTTTTGTGGTCTTAGTTTTATTTTGTCTTTGTTTTTATTATTGAGTCTTATTTTTTTTGTTTGTTTATTTTTTATTTTATTTAATTTTTTATCTTTTCTTCTTCTCTCCTCTCTTTTTGTCACCTCCCCCTCTTCCCTCTCCTTATTTTGTCCCCCTTTTTCTCTCTTTCTCCCCTCTTTCCTCTCCAACTTCTGCTCATTCTAAGTTACCTGATGTGTACCAAAAAAAATTTCTAGTGGCCATCGCCCACTAAAAATAAAAAAAATAAAAATAAAGAAAAGAGACAATAATTCAACCACAACTGCATGGCAATGATGACAGAAAGTTTGGAACCCAACTCATGCTCGGAGGGAGTGATTTGCACTCCAAACAATCTACAAAGCCCCATTTGGAAATACTACGGGACGAGTCACCTGGACTTGTGTGAGTTGCCAGTGCATTGTGTGGTTTGTTGCATGTTCCTGTTCAATGCGAGGACCAATGTATGTCAAAAATTCAGGGAACATTGATATGTTCATTGAACTGTGATCACCAAGATCTGATCAGAGAAATTTGTCCTTTGTGTTTGAAGTGGATTTCCCAAGCTATTTCGGTTCTGCTCTGCCAGAACCGGGTTGCTTTAGTACTCTGCGTTGTGATTCAATACTTTAAAGCTCTGGGAATCACTTCTCTTCAAACTGAGCGGTGCAGGCAGAAGGAATTTAGGAGGAAAAAGGTTATATAGCAGTTGTTTAATCAAAGTTTAAGAGTGTATACAAATTACAATAAGAAAATGCTATAGTTGTGATCACAAACACTATGCCGTGGGTGATACAACCAGACTAATATTACAGTATAAAGAATGATAGTTGATAAGTTGTTGATGGTCTTTGTTGTCTGGCTGACAAAACAAAGCAGTCTGTTTTCCCTCCAAAAGCGATGTCCTTTGTTCTCCTGCTGACCTGCCCGCCTTGAGTGTGGATGGTGGAGAGGTCTTGTCCTGTGGGTTGTTCCAGAGTCCTTCTCCCCCCATCACACCCCATTCTTATAGCCAGACCTGCATAATCTTGTGATGTCATTCAGAATGACATCACCAAATCCTTTACTCCAATCCCAGGCCTGCTAAGCTGGCATTTGAAAAATAGGGGTTTGGCTTATAGGCCAAACCCCCTTCACATTTACCCAGAGAATATTTTCCCTATATTTTTTACTTAAACACATTACTTGACTTGTTAATACTTTGATGAACCTCAAGATATATTGATTACATAAACACAGATATATTTCTTTATCACTAAGTCTGCTGACTTTCAGAACATATCTAATCATTCTGTTAGCTTAATAGAATACAAATCAATACCATATAGAACAATATAAAACCATCAATTAATCAAATTGAACATAAATTGGAAACAGCACAGACACATTAACTAATTACCTACTTTAAGTATGATTTTAACTTACTTCAATGACTTCAGAATTCTAGAATGTTTGGAGATGTTCTCTGTGTGTGTGTGTGTGTGTGTGTGTGTGTGTGTGTGTGAATGTGTGTGTGTGTGTGTGAATGTGTGTGTGTGTGTGTGTGACTATGTGTGTGTGTGTGACTATGTGTGTGTGTGTGTGTGTGTGTGTGTGTCTGAATGTGTGTGTGTGTGAGTCTATGTGTGTGTGTGTCACAGGAAACTCCAGCGAGATAACATGTTTACGTGACCTTTTGGTCTTTTGTCCCGATCTTACAGAGCCCATTGTCCTAAACTCTTCCCAGGCCATGGCAGATGGCCCTTGGGTTCCTGTCATTTGACCACTCACTCCATATGTAAATCGACCTGTGTGCCTACAATGGCAATCAGTCTATGTAAACACACACACAATCTATGAATTATTGTTTTGAGGGCCAAGTATTTCTACACATTAGTTAATCATGAGATCTATGTTGGGAATTTACCACAGTTCCCCACTTGGATAGTTTACCTATCCTTAATATGTCAAACATAGATATCAATTTCTACACACTACTATCTAGATAACACTTAAGACATTTTATTAGGATAAAATATATATCTGATTTGCCACACTCAGATCCTAAAATTCAAATTAGCCATTTCAGTTTATGATCGTGTGCACAGTCTTTAACAACTTGTTCTCGTACCAAGATCAATTTCCATTGGTCTCAACTGGGAGTTGTCAAATTCTGACTTGGAGCATTGAGGAGGGGGGGGGTCTATGTTTTCTAGATTTGACCCGGCCTCCTCTTTGTTGCTCAGAGCTGATGCAGTATCACGACTGCTGGGTGCAACTCAGAAAGCAAATTGCCTTTCTATTACACCCCATCTTCTGTCAAGAACATCTTGACTCGTGTTGACCTCTATTAGGGGGTAGGACCCCCTGCTGTATCCTCTATTGCTGTCACAGCGGTGGGGAGGTCGTCGCTGGCTGCTCAACCCCCGTTGACCCTCGGATTAGTGGAAGAGGTTTGTTTCTCCTCCCCTCCGCCTGGTCGTCGATAGGGGCGATAGCAGCTCCCCCCCTTCGCTTGTTGACCCCCTGGTCAATAGTTGAGGCCTTGCTTCTGTTGACAGCCGGAGTTGTTGCTGAGGCCTAGCCGCCTGTCTCCTCGTTGGTTGTCTGTCGTTTCCCTCTGAAGCCTCAAGACTCGGTCACTGCGTTGGCCAAGACTCTCCCGGCCCGAGAGGTAGGCGTCTCCTGGTTCTCCGCAGTGTTGTGGCTCCCCATGAAACCGCTGGGTAGACACTAGCCAGTGTCCTGCATCAACAGTACCGATGGAGTCCTCGGTCTTCCTTGTACCACTCTCTGATGACTGCGGATTCCCCAATCTCCCATCCGTATCCTGTAGTGAATATATATCGCTTCGGGGGACAGTGCAGGTCACTTCTACCACAACAATTGATTGAGAATCCATAATTTCCATAATTTTCCTCCCTCAGACTCTCTTTACTGGTCTGAGCTTTGACAACTTTCTTTTCCAAATCATTTATCTATATATTTCATGGTTTTTAGATCATTAATTTTCTAAATTCTGAAAAATTCACATGGCTCTCATTATATTATGCTGTCAAAACAGTATACTCCTCTACCTCTCGATGTGGAATACACATTCAAACATCGTTACCGTCGTCCTCTGGACAGCCGCACCCGGACCGGACGGTCAGCACTGACACCTCCACTCTCCCAGTACTCCTGTGTGTATGGCAACAAATCACAGTCCGCCTTAAACACACCTCTTCCACACCACAAGCCAATTACCAATTGCACATGTTCACACCCTACACAAGACTAATTTGGCCAATAGCGACCAAACCTATTGAGCTTCATTAATGTACAGAGAATCATGCTTCCCAACACTTTCACCAACCACGACACACCCCCAGCCCCTAAAACTGGGTATTCAATGGGCGGAGAACAAAAGCCATAACTAGCTCATGTTTCTTCACTTTGTTCCCAGTCCATTTTACAGACATATACTACCCCGTCCTGATGTGTCGAGATCACTCCCAGCCTGCCAGGTACCCTAAGAAAAAAAACACACAGAAAGAAAGAAAACAGAAAACAAAACACAAAGAAAACGCTGCCAAACCAATAAATGAAAAAATAAACCAAACTTGTGAGCTTTTTCTTTTTTCTTCTGAGCTCATTTTTAACTAAGAAACAAAAAGGGAAATCAAATGAATAAACAAAATGTACGCTCCCGGCCTAAGTCAGGAATTGCTCGTAACACACTAGAAAAGAGAAGTAAAAATAAAAGTAAATAAACACCTATCCTATTGCTCATAACTGTTAATACGCTTCTATCAATACTATAAAATACTAGAAACAACTATGAGTCTTTTTAATTTCTTAATCATGCAGTCCACCCTTTGATCAATCCGAATGTTGACCAAGCATGGATAATTTACTGATCACTAGCTGCCGCAGTGTCACATCATCACACTGTCTAATATTGATTAACTGTTTAACATAATTTGATCCTCTTGTTAGTCTGATTAGTTCATGCATTTGTCAGTCACTCATACATCCGTTTTTAGTAACTTTCATTCATAATCTAATCACCTAACACCTCTATCTTCTTTTTATTTTTTATTTTTATTCTAATCTAATTAGGAGCATATTTTATCATTCAATATATCCCACCTCTACCCTAGTCAGTTGCATATATTTTATTCTGCCGGTGGCCTCTGCAGACATGACCTTTGAAAATGACCGTTCACTCCACAGATCCAACAACACTGGCGGTCTCCCCCGGGTTGTGGGACCCGGTGGGTCAGTTGCCTGTGACCGGATGACCCTGGGGTCATCGGGCCCAGAACATGTCCTGGTGGTATGCCATCATCGCCATGGTTCCCTGGAGCCTGTTCGGAGGAGAAAGCCACGTACCTATTTGGTCCAGTCACAGTTCCTTGAGAGGGGCCCGTGGTTGGGAGGGGCCCGCCACCTGTTTCTGTACGAACACGCCCTGTTGTGGATAGATGGTCCCGCTCTGCACAGTCCCGAGAAATGTGTCCGAGGGTCCCACACGTCCAACACTGCACCTGCCGCACACGGTAGCCATTCGGATTCCTGCCTCTGCCTCCACCTTTTCCTCGTGGTTGCCACCTCGTGGGTGGTCTTATTGGGGTTTGTTGTTGTTCCGGCACGGGACCCCCTTGTGGCCCCAACTGGGCCCGTCTCTGGCCATCTGGTTCTCCAGAGGGAGAGGGAGAGAGGCGATTGGAACCTGTCTCCCCTCCGGGCTGTGTGGACTGGATTAGGCCTTGGAGATAGTCCACTACCCGTCTAGCCTCGGCTAGCTGTTGTTCGAGAGGGAGGCACGTCTTTAACTGGCAATCATCTGCAACGGACACTTCAGCGTGGATTGACTCGGGTAATACAGCTGTCTCTGGGTCGCTTGCTGCAACGACTCCCTGTGGCGGAGTAAAAGACATTATTTCCAGTCCCTCCGTCTCACTGGACACTAGAGGGGAGTCGATCAAATTCCAGCCAATCAAGTTAACGTCCAATTCGGTCAATGTAATGTCTGCAGAGGTTATCGGCATTATCTTGATTTGGGTACGCATTCTATACCGGCCTCCTTTAACTACAAGGTTCTGTAATGGCCTGAATATCTTTGGCCATCTTTTCGTCACTTTTATTGTGACATCTCCAGTCGTTGAAATAGACAGATTGTCTACCCTTCCTATGGTCAGTGCATCTAACCCTCCGGTTGCTCCTATCTGTGTATTTTCCATTCTCACCTTTTCTTCAAACACTCGTAACGTCACCGTTTGGAAAGCAAGTTTCTCTGTATTCAAACTATTTTTACCAAACTTGAGTTAATCTCACTCACACTTCTATATTGGTGTAAACAGGAATTGATAATCTCGGTCTTGTGATACTATACCCCCTGACTGTCAACAGTCTCTTTGATTTCCCTGTTGGGGTTCGGAATTGTCAGCGCTGGCCATCCGTCCTGGAGCAGCTGTGAAGAGAGAAGCAAAAAATACACTTAATTATCAGTGACATTTCCCATTCACAATCCATCATTTGTCTTTAAGCATGGAATGTCGGGCATCTCCTATACTAAGATCACATGAGAGCATTTGTGCAATTTTCGTTTTTGATTTATCAATGACACAGCCTTAATCTTTTTCCAGTTGTCTCCATTGGAAACCCAGACTCTCAATCCTGTTGTCCTGATCCTCCTTAATACCACTCCGGGGAACTTATTTCGCATCAGCCGTTTCCTTCTGTTGGTCAACCAGAAATTTGTTATTTACAGCCTATCATTTCTAAACATCTGTATCGGACATGGTAATTTAGGTGAATAATCTCACTTTTACTCTAATTGTTATTTGCAAATGACTATGTGTATGTGTAACTATATTTATTTCTGTCCGTGAAAGCCTAGTATGTATTTCGCTCATATTACATTATACATATCAGTAACATACATATCTTCCATTCATAACCTCTCACACAGTTACTATATTCCCCCCTTAACACCTAACCCTTTAGGTGTTAAATAACGCGCTTCTCACGGGAACAGAAATCAATTTTCAGTGCCTTATGTCACTGAAGTCCCCGTGCATTTAGAACAGTGTCACAGAACCCGTTCATAACCACAGGTGCCGACACCATCCCCACATTGAAAATCCTGCCGACCAATGACATTCCACTGGCCAACTCGTCCTGTGGCCCACGGCATCACCCCCAGTTTCGAACCTGGAACGCGAAACCCCGGGCCCCCTACTCAAGGATAATCAAAGATCATTCCACTCACAACCACCGCCACACACATACAGCACCTCTGACACCACCGTAACCAGTCACCCAAATACCCACACACAATATAATTTGACGCGCGTAGTGTGGCAGCGAGCCTTTGACGAGTGCACGCATAGCGCACCCCCGTTAATGCGCGGTGGCAGACAGCGAGCCCACCCCCGCCACGACGTTTAGCAGTCCCCGTACCCCTGGTACCGTGCGCAGTGTGGCAGCGAGCACCGACGAGTCGCACACAGCGCACAAAGCGTGGAGGCAGACAGTGAGCCACGACGAACTGTCCACCCACACCCCCATCGCAGGCGCAGCCGAGTAGAGTAATTATGCTCCAACTTACGGCCCACCAACATGAACTGACACGGAGCCCGTCCAAATGTAAGGAAAGAAGTACGAGCGCCCTGTCGAACAAAGCGTAGCGCCAACGCCAGCCAACACCACTGCCAGCACTAGAAATTCCCTAAAAATAACAATAAAACTGAACATGGAACAACAACATACGCATAATAAGTCCCAAACTCAATCTACCGCCTTTGAACCCCTACAGTAAACAGCAATAAACAATATACCTAGCACTACACCTGCGTTTGAAACCCATAAAAAAACCTCTATATACAGGCCCTAAACTAGGAGAGAAAGAGAAAGCGTTTCGGGGGGGCCGAGGGGGGGGAAATATATGGAAGAGAGGCGGTGTGGGAATGAGGGGAGTGAGCGAGAGGGGGGGGGGTAAGAGAGAGAGAGAGAGAGGGAGGGAGAGGGAAAGAGGGGGGGAGGTGAGAGGGAGAGGGAGAGAGGGGGGAGGCGAAAGGGAGAGGGAGGGAGGAGGGTGAAAGAAGGAAAGAAAGAGAGGGGGGGGTGAAAGAGAAAGAGAGAGAGGGAGAGGAGGTGAGAGGGAGAGAGGCGAAAAAGGGAGAGGGAGGGAGGAAAGGTGAGAGGGAGAGGGAGAGAGGTGAAAGGGAGAGGGAGGGATGAGAGGTGAGAGGGAAAGAAAGAGAGGGGGGGTGAAAGAGAAAGAGAAAGAGAGAGAGAGGGAGGGGAGGTGAGAGGGAGAGAGAGAGAGAGAAAGAGAAAGAGAGAGAGAGAGAGAGAGAAAGAGAGAGGGAGGGAGGTGAGAGGGAGAGGGAGAGAGGAGGGCGAGAGAAGGAAAGAAAGAGAGGGGGGGTGAAAGAGAAAGAGAGAGAGAGGGAGGGAGAGGGAAAGAGGGGGGGAGGTGAGAGGGAGAGGGAGAGAGGTGAAAGGGAGAGGGAGGGAGGAGGGTGAGAGAAGGAAAGAAAGAGAGGGGGGGGTAAGAGAGAGAGAGAGAGGAAGGGAGAGGGAAAGAGGGGGGGAGGTGAGAGGGAGAGGGAGAGAGGGGGGAGGCGAAAGGGAGAGGGAGGGAGGAGGGTGAGAGAAGGAAAGAAAGAGAGGGGGGGGGTGAAAGAGAAAGAGAGGGAGGGGAGGCGAGAGGGAGAGGGAGAGAGGCGTAGAGAGAGAGAGAGAGAATGGTGCGTGTGGGAGAAAGAGAGAGAGTGAGAGAGAGAGAGGAAGAGAGAGAGAGAGAGAGAGAGAAAGGTGCGTGTGGGAGAAAGAGAGAGTGTGAGAGAGAGAGAGAGAGAGAGAGAGAAAGAGAGAGAGAGAGAGAGAGGGGGAGAAAGAGAGGGGGAGAAAGAGAAGAGAGGGGGAGAGAGAGAGAGAGAGAGAGAGAAAGAGAGAGAGATAGAAGAGAGGGGGAGAGAGAGTGTACAATGAAAACGTTCTGTGAGCAGAATCCAAACATATTCATCCTGTCCTCTCCTGCCCCCTACCGTATTCCTAAATAAACTCCACCTTCCTCTTAACAATGGACGCTCGCCGCCCCTACCAAGATGGACGCTCGGCGCCCCTACCAAGATGGACGCTCGGCGCCCCTACCAAGATGGCCGTCCCATCGCGAGACACCCCGAGAGCCTCGTCATGCCATGACGTCAGCACAGTTAGCTTAGCATATTAGCTTCGTTAGCTTCAACCCAGCGCGCGTAGGCCGTCAGACCGCGCACCCTTATGACGTCACAACCGGCAACCGCTTTAGCCGTTAGCGCGGCTAGGTAGCATTAGCTTAGCTTCTCCCATGATCCCATAAAAACGTTCCCCAACGACCCGTTTCGCCGCGCGGGCCGACACCTCGCAATGTTAATACAACACCACATTCCCCACAACAGAATCCTATTTCCCTCAAAACGCCAGTGTAGTGATCTAAATAGAAATATAAAAACATAACAGCAAAACACTAGTTTGACCCCTCTGTCGTCTCCACCGGCGAGCTTAGAACGACTTCCGGGTCCCCGTCTAGATAATCCCAACCACCTTAAACATCACACATCTATTTTATCCGCCACGAATATGAAAACTTTTAAGTGCCTTACACACCCCCGTAATCTCAAGACACTATCGATCGACCCTATACATTTGAACCTATGTTTATTTGTCCGCCGTATCTTCCGGCGCCTCAGAGGCTAATACAACAGCTAACTGCTGCTGCGTTCCACGGGCCTCGGAAAACCGGCGTTATCCTTACATTACCCCACGGCCAATCGGTGACTTAAATTACATAATAACACAACTATACTCTCACACGTCCCACCAATCACTCCTAACCATAAACATTCGCCAACTATACATTCATACACGCTTCCTAACACAAACAAAAATTACAAAATCAGCATTCACGCACATTACCGTCTCTCGAACGCCGCACAGCAGCGCGTAAGTACCATTTTTTGTTACAGCCTAACGCAGTCTAATTTTAACACGCCCGCCGTGCCCAAGGCTAAACCAGACCTACTTGTGCTCAATCTCTACTTTAGAAAATACGACGCACGGCGTGCTTAAGCCTCTACTTTAAGACATACAACGCACACTTGTTTACCTTGGTTTAACTCTGAGCACGAATCTAGACATGTTCCTGTTCCGACTGGCAGCGGCGCTCCGTTTGTTGTGCTAAAATTCTACTTTAAAATGTACCACGCACGGTGTGCTCAATCTCTACTTTAGAAAATACGACGCACGGTGTTTACAGAGCCGCCCTCCCCAGCCAGAACATTCAATTCAATTTTCCCTTACATCATGCTTACATGAGGTTAAATTCTTAGCAACCCCCTCCGTGGTTCGAATAGAGCACCCAAACATCATCACACTCACCTCTTAGTAACTTCCTAGTTACTTGAAGACGATCGATCGATCAGTTGTTCTCCTCGTCGACCGGCGTGTAGAGAAAAAAAAATTCTTTTGTTGTGGTGATAAAACGAGCGCTCTAATTCTAAAGTACGGCACCAAAATGAAGTGGTTTTCCCAAGCTATTTCGGTTCTGCTCTGATCAGAACCGGCTTGCGTTAGTACTCTGCGTTGTGATTCAATACTTTTAAAGCTCTGGGAATCACTTCTCTTCAAACTGAGCGGTGCAGGCAGAAGGAATTTAGGAGGAAAAATAGTATAACAGTTGTTTAATGAAAGTTTAAGAGTGTATACAAATTACAATAAGAAAATGCTATAGTTGTGATCACAAACACTATGCCGTGAGTGATACAACCAGACTAATATTACAGTATAAAGAATGATAGTTGATAAGTTGTTGATGGTCTTTGTTGTCTGGCTGACAAAACAAAGCAGTCTGTTTTCCCTCCAAAAGCGATGTCCTTTGTTCTCCTGCTGACCTGCCCGCCTTGAGTGTGGATGGTGGAGAGGTCTTGTCCTGTGGGTTGTTCCAGAGTCCTTCTCCCCCCATCACACCCCATTCTTATAGCCAGACCTGCATAATCTTGTGATGTCATTCAGAATGACATCACCAAATCCTTTACTCCAATCCCAGGCCTGCTAAGCTGGCATTTGAAAAATAGGGGTTTGGCTTATAGGCCAAACCCCCTTCACATTTACCCAGAGAATATTTTCCCTATATTTTTTACTTAAACACATTACTTGACTTGTTAATACTTTGATGAACCTCAAGATATATTGATTACATAAACACAGATATATTTCTTTATCACTAAGTCTGCTGACTTTCAGAACATATCTAATCATTCTGTTAGCTTAATAGAATACAAATCAATACCATATAGAACAATATAAAACCATCAATTAATCAAATTGAACATAAATTGGAAACAGCACAGACACATTAACTAATTACCTACTTTAAGTATGATTTTAACTTACTTCAATGACTTCAGAATTCTAGAACAATATACCAGGAAATAGTTAGCTTGTTTGGAGATCTTCTCTGTGTGTGTGTGTGTGTGTGTGTGAATGTGTGTGTGTGTGTGTGAATGTGTGTGTGTGTGTGTGACTATGTGTGTGTGTGTGTGACTATGTGTGTGTGTGTGTGTGTGTGTGTGTGTGTGTGTGTGTCTGAATGTGTGTGTGTGTGAGTCTATGTGTGTGTGTGTCACAGGAAACTCCAGCGAGATAACATGTTTACGTGACCTTTTGGTCTTTTGTCCCGATCTTACAGAGCCCATTGTCCTAAACTCTTCCCAGGCCATGGCAGATGGCCCTTGGGTTCCTGTCATTTGACCACTCACTCCATATGTAAATCGACCTGTGTGCCTACAATGGCAATCAGTCTATGTAAACACACACACAATCTATGAATTATTGTTTTGAGGGCCAAGTATTTCTACACATTAGTTAATCATGAGATCTATGTTGGGAATTTACCACATGTTCTAGTAAAGTTAAGTTATTGATTCACTGGAATGCCTGATTGAGACCTTTTTATGTGTCACTGTGGCCTCAGCTTGCATTTTTGATAGCAAGCAGGCATTTTTGGCAGGTAGACATAGGCTACCGCCTGGCCGAGACTTGCACTCTACTGAGTTATCTTACTTAATGGGACGGTTTCCCTTTAAATTCACATATTGTGGAAGATGGAGTAGCGGGTTATGAACAAATGAGGAAGTGTTTGTACACTTGGCAGCATCACCTTGGCCAACGCTACGCATGAAATGAGACTTTACAAAAACAGTATCAGTGCCAGTGATAACAAACGTTCCTCTCATTTGCAATGATTTAATTTCTACTGATCCACAAACTTGCTTCCAGTTATCAAAAGAATTGCCAGAAAATGACATGCCACATTTCTTTTTAGTTTGAAACTGAGTGCCCTTTCTTTTCATGTATCAGTGGGTCTGAGGCTGTTGTACTTTCATTTAAAGGTCCCATGCATTATAAATGTCATTTTTCAGTCTCTAGCATTGTATTATAGTAATAGGAGTTCGTATCAATGTGTTTTAGGGTCTAAATACCATATTGGCGGATTGCTCCGATTCAGCCCAGCCCCTCTCGTGCTCTAGTAAATCGGGTCATTTTGATTTGAAGTCCTGAGTCACGTCATTAGGCGCACAGTGATGCGATTGGCTCTGTGGTTGGAGCTAATGTCCGCCCCCATTCTACCTAGACTAGACGGCGAGTGGAGCTGCGGGGCCGAGAGGGAGAGAAAGGAGAGAAAGGAAGAGAGAGGGAGGGAGGGAGAGAGAGGGTGGGGGGGGGTACCTGCCGGCCGCGCGCCACACGGGAGATTGAAAGAAAAGAAAAAAGTTGCCCCGTCTCATCAGCGAGAGCCGAGTGGGAGAGAAAGGAGAGAAAGGAAGAGAGAAGGAGGGAGGGAGAGAGAGGGGGCACTTGGGGGGGGGGGGGTACCTGCCGGCCGCGCGCCACACGGGAGATTGAAAGAAAGAAAAAAGCTGCTGCCCCGTCTCATCAGCGAGAGCCGAGTGGGAGAGAAAGGAGAGAAAAGGAGGGAGGGAGAGAGAGGGGGCACTTGGGGGGGGGGGGGTACCTGCCGGCCGCGCGCCACACGGGAGATTGAAAGAAAGAAAAAAGCGAAAGGAAGAGAGAGCCGAGAGGGGGCATTCTCTCTCTCTCTCTCTCTCTCTCTCTCTCTCTCTCTCTCTCTCTCTCTCTCTCTCTCTCTCATGGTATAAATGATTATTTGTGTAAATAAGGTTATACGCCGACCATTAAGAAAATACATGTTAGTTTAGGAATAAGGGGCAGGTAACTATAAGATGTATTCTTCTTCCTGCTCCTTTTGTCCATGGAATGAGTATTTATGATTTTTTAATGAAGAAACTATGATTGTATTATTCCATGTGGCAAATAAAAACTCTGAACTGAACTGAACTCTCTCTCTCTTCCCCCCCCTCCCTCCCTCCCTCTACCAGTGCAGACTGTGGTCTGACTGTCACTCAAAGTGCTTATGGGCGGAGCCAGGCCATAACAGCCTGATTTCTTGAGGCTGAAAAATGATGGTTTCGAGTACTTGATTAGAAATATAAAACAATGAATTAAAAAAAAAAAAAATTACAAATGTCTTCAATAGACTAACAGGAATTGTGTAAAGTTGCCCAAATAGTGCTAGGAATAGCAGTGCATAGCCCCTTTAAATATTTATACTGTATATCTTTATCTCACATGCCTACATTCATGAAAAACAAAAACATTCTCATCTTTCTTTTCGCTCTACTATTGAAAGCTTGGTAATGTATCTAAAAAGAATCCAGTTTTACTAGTGTATATAGTTGTGGTGTGTG
>NC_140174.1:45134006-45156715 GCF_963971535.1 Notolepis coatsorum
CACGCTTTAAGTGAGAGGCAGCGAGGTCAAACGGCTTCAAATGGTAATTATTTTTAGAGCCAATTATGCAGATATGTTTGTCTCTGTTTATAGTCTGTGGATCTGGTGAATGACTTACTTCTGACGCCATAGCGGCGGCACGACATTCAGGTGAACACAAGAGAGAGAGGGACCTGAGGTAAACATCAACAGTCCAATACATAGAGTTTGTTTGATTCCTACCGTTTGATTTCAAATTATCTGTAATTTATAAATAACATATGAACTGTAATTATATTAATGACTATTTAAAGTTATAGTCTCTAGCAAAGGCCAAATAGAAACAGCCTTGTATTATTTCCAGAAGGTTAAAAGACGATCTGTTGAGAGATTATTGTAACACACACACACGCACACACAAACATGCACACACACGCATTCATATATACATTACACACATATGTACATATACACACACACATATGTACATATACACACACACACTCACACAAAACACATGCACTTACAAAAACGCAGTGATATCCAACCATATCATGAGAAACACTGGAATCCCTTGTGGCTAGTGTTTAGTCTGACTTCCATTTTCCAACCATCATTGTCCCATTTCTGTTCCGGAGGTTGAAGGACACAGGAGATGGTTGGGGATGTGGAGCGTGAAGCCATTTAAACTGGGTCTGGGAGCCCCTGGACCTCACTGAGATGATAGTCCACTAGTCTGGAAGTAGAATGAACTCTCTCATACACGGAATGCTGTTGCTAGGGAACAGTGTATTTCCTGTCAGTTATTGCATTAGCGAACATTGCAACAGGAAATGAACTTGGGTCTGTTCAAAATGTTTGTGTTGTGTCAAGTTGAAACCTTTCATATTGTCTTAAGTACCATATGTTATGTACATCCTCTGTATTTGGTGAATAAAGTGTTGCTGATTGTGGTCCATGGGACTGCTAATGGATGCCTGACTTTACATATGCACAACAACTACAAAGAAAGAAAGAAAGAAAGAAAGAAAGAAAGAAAGAAAGAAAGAAAGAAAGAAAGAAAGAAAGAAAGAAAGAAAGAAAGAAAGAAAGAAAGAAAGAAAGAAAGAAAGAAAGAAAGAAAGAAAGACAGACAGACAGACAGACAGACAGACAGACAGACAGACAGACAGACAGACAGACATACAGACAGACAGACAGACAGACAGACATAAATACAGACAGACAGACAGACAGACAGACAGACAGACAGACAGACAGACAGACAGACAGACAGACAGACAGACAGACAGACAGACAGACAGACAGACAGACAGACAGACAGACAGACAGACAGACAGACAGACAGACAGACAGACAGACAGACAGAAAGGAAGGAAGGAAGGAAGGACAAGACAGATGGAGTGACATGTAGATAGACAGGCAGGCGGACAGACACTGACAGCGTAACGTGATTACTGTGAATTAAAAACCATTAAACCCCTGTCATAATTACCCCCCCTCTGTGTGAGTGTTTTTAATGGGACCATCAACTTCAAGCTCTGTTTAAACACAGACGAGGCGAACGGGTGTTCTCATCAGAAATTAAATCTGCATGAATAAATAAGGCTGGGTAAACAAAGACAAACAGCATGCTTCTTGGCTGATGACAAGCTAGCTGGATATTAGTAATTTAGTAACCATTACTTCCACCCATGCCACCTCCCCCTCTGTATTTTTCAATTTGGTTAAAACAAATTATGTCTCCAATGAGTAAATATTTATTTTGATCTCCAACAGACCGTACGAGAGATCATATGTTTGGTCACGACTAGGGATGTCCGATATTATCGGCCTACCGATATTGGCATTAAAATGTGATATCGGAAAATATCGGTATCGGTAAAACAATAAATACATTTTTTTTTCTTTTTCTCTTTAATTAATAATTGACCGACACGGAGTTTAGAACACTGAGGCGCCACGCCGAGGTGTTCTAAACGCAGTGAAGATCAATTATTTTGCGACAATGACCGAGTATAGCTATACATTATCCCGCTTATTACATGGCTAACTTACTAACAATATACCTAATTAATTTTACACCATCGACAAGACGAGATCAAATGCAGACGCAGTTGTTCTGTGGCTCCTCTGTCATCGCCGGCAGCCGGCAGGTGTGTGGTCTGATTACCTGATGAGTGCAGCTGTGCAAATGCTGATCTTAGCTTTCGTGACTGTCTGCGACCAAAATGCTTGATTGTGATTGGTCAATAGCGCTGTTACCCGTGTCAGCGGTCATTATTGCACGTTGCCCATAGCAGCGGTCCGTTATCGAGAAATAACTGACCGCTGTCAGGGGCAACCGAGCGCTATTGACCAATCACAATCAAGCATTTTGGCGAATGTTAAAACGCCATGTAATAAGTAATGTTAATTACCTGAAATTATTCAGTTTTTTCGGGGGGGAAACCCTGCATATATCGGTATCGGTTGATATCGGTATCGGAAATTAAGAGTTGGACAATATCGGTATATCTGTATCCGGTAAAAAAGCCAATATCGAGCATCCCTAGTCACAACCAAACTGAGACTGTTGAGACCGTTGAGTCTGTGACTGTGTCTATCTGTCTGCAGCTAATCTTGCAAACTTCAGTGCAGATTTGGATGAAACATTGCACATAGGCTGACAGCAGGACCTGAATGCTTGAATAGCCTTCTATTCGGGCAATAAAGTATTTTATTTTATTTTATTTCCATCATTGTATTTGAAATCTGTTAATCCTCTCTTCCGCTGTGGTTTGTTGTCATGTCCCGTGTCCACTGGCGGACTCAGGGGGGGGCAGTGGCGAATTCTCCTGGAAGCCAAGGGAAGCCAGGCTTCCCCAGAAAATATGAACAGTAAAAAATTTAAATTAAAATCAAAAATTAAAATTAAAATAATATTTTTTTATATAGTTTACAATAATAATAAAAAAATCATTATTTTTCATCTCTGTGTTATAATTTTTCCCTTCTCACTCTCTCTAACACTGTCAGACTCACTGAGGCAGGCTGGCAGTCACTCTGTGCTCACTGCAGCTTCAGTCACTGCAGCTCAGGCAGAATAGAGAACAGAGGGCAGAGGGGAGGGGGGAGGTGTCTTTTTCTAGCTTCCACCTTGTGATTCATGGTTGTGGACTCCACAACCAATTATTAACCAATAAGATTCGAGCTTAATAAAGGGGTTCCCACGTCTTAACACGGGGCCATCTGACAGCAAAGTAGTCTAGCGCCTTCAAATTTGCCGCTCTGGAGGCGGGCCAGTCCAGAACGTTTCCACCTGACGTCCACCTAACGTGACAAACAACGAACGTCATCCCCTCGCGGGCACGTTCAAATCGTCTAGTAGTCAAACATTAGCACTTTATTAGCAACTTATTTTTCGCCGGCGGGACATTTACTGAGGTACAGCACAGCACACCACTGTGGATATTATGATTTAACAAATCAATCTGTCCAGGAGGATGACCACATTATTGGCCAGGTAAGCAGCCTAAGCAGTTTCTAGCTTGGATGCTAACTACTAACGTTATCAGGCTAGTTTGGATGCTAACTAACGTAACCAAGCTAGCTTGGTTGTAGCTGTTTGTGATAAGGAGACAGCAAGCCAGGGGCTCAATACGCAGTCACTTATTCCTCCATAGTAGCCAGGTTCATTTGCACCACCAAGTACTCACAAACAGTACTGTATTTACAAATATGGTATGTCATAAATATATAGATGTAGCAGTACTGTCTATCTGTATGTCATGTATGTCATATATGTTATGATGAATTGAAAATGGGGGACCCTGATGTAAACAAGACGAAAGTCTTTCTCTGGTCTGCATCCCCTTAACAATTGTATGTATTGAGCTGTACTGTACTGTACCCATTCTGCAATCTGTTAATAAAGTTTTCAATCAATTCAATCAATCAATCAATCAATACTGCTTAAAAGCTAGCGGTGGGTCCAAAATATATCAGATATAGATTTCAAAGGTACCCATCGTTCCATTAGGGTTTCACACACACAAGCGGCGGGGTTTGAAAGCTCGGCGTTGCTAATAAACATTTTAAATAATTTTTATAAATTAGTAAAATAATCACTGAGCTATCGCTAAAATGGCTGCTTTCGCATTTTACAGAATGAATGAATGAATGAAAACTTTATTTAACAGATTGCAGAATGGGTACAATACAGTACGGCTCAATACACACAATTGTTAAGGGGATGCAGACCAGAGGAAGACGTTTGTCTTGTTTACATCAGGGTCCCCATTTACAATTCATATTGACATTTATGACATACTCAACATACATGACAGTAGGAATGCTGGGCGCACCAGACATGTGACAATCACAGCACGTAAGTTTCACCACGGACATATGTACCTGTGATGTTTGTTTGGTTTATTTAATTCTTTTTGAGGCGTGCTGTCCTATAAATCCCAAGTAATAGTTGTTTCATGGACCAAGACCACAAGTCTCCTCTCCTATAGCGTCAAATGTTTTATCTGCTGACAAAGCACAATACCTGTTGGTTTTTAGTTCACTCATTGTTCAGGGAAACACATTGTTAATGACATTGACGGATTGTGAATTTTGTGATTGACTCAAATTATATTTATTTGGAAAAATAAATATAGTAACTTTATTTGAAGAGTCAAAACTGTTCTCTTGGCTTTGTTTTGTTCATAGCCGTCGAGCCATACTGTACATGTTGACTGCTTGGTTTGACTGGCCGCCGAGCCATACTGTACATGGTGACTGCTTGGTTTGACTGGCCGCCGAGCCATACTGTACATGGTGACTGCTTGGCTTAAATATTAAAAAAGAAATATATATATATATATTAATAAAAAAATTAATTATTTATAATAATTTTTTTGGCATCCTCTGTTATTTTACCCACGCAACGCCACTGGGGGGGGGGGTCCCCCACGGTTGAAAAACGTGCGCTAAAGTGCTCTTTTGAGTGGCGAAAAATTAGAGGGTGTGCCCTATTGGTGCTCTTCCAATGGTCTAAATGTTATGTAGTACGTCCGTAGTATTTTGTATGTAGGTAGAGGTGTAGTAATAAGACTCAGGAAGCAGGTTACTCGTTAGTCTTTTAGTCAAGCAGATTAGGTACAAGCATGGTATAGCAGGGTACAGCCTGTTCTAGCAAGGAAGGACTCTTCTTCTTCTCTCATCATCAAGCAACGTGTACTCTTCTGCTCACTTCCTGTAGGCATAACATGGCATTGTATCAACTACGCCCCATAGTGGAGACTCTTGGGAAGTACAGCTTTCACATGCATTACAGAACACAACACTAAACTTGACCATGTGCCCCCACAGTTGAAAAACATCACGCAAAAGTGCCCTTTTGAGTGCTTTTGTGCCCCACGGTTAAATAATGTCATGCAAAAGTGCCCTTTTGAGTGGAAATAATTAGAGGATGTGCCCTATTGGTGCCCCTCTAATGGTTAAACGTGACCATGTGCCCCCACCCACAGTTGAAAACATTGCGCTAAAGTGCCCTTTTGAGTGGCGAAAACTAGAGGACGTGCCCATTGGTGCCCTTCCAATGGTCTAAACTTGACCATGTGCCCCCACAGTTGAAAACATCGCGCTAAAGTGCCCTTTTGAGTGGCAAAAGCGAGAGGACGTGCCCTATTGGTGCCCCTCCAATGGTTAAACTTGACCATGTGCCCCCACAGTTGAAAATATTGGGCTAAAATGCCCTTTTGAGTGTCGAAAATGAGAGGACATGCCCATTGGTGTAAGGATTCCCCCGGTCCTGGTTCGGCTGGTCCAGGTGTCGGACCTTCTCAACTCCCCTTCCATACACCCCTTCATACTACAACATTGCCAACCGGTGGGCTGATCCAGATGTGGCAGATCTGGCATCAGATCACTCACCTGATTAACATTATTTGCTGTCATTTATGTTGTCTATGTTGTCTTTATTAGTTCCACTTTGTTAGTCTTGTGTCCCTACTGTCTGTGTTTTGTAAATGTGTTTTAGTCTTGTATGTCTCAGTTTGTACCATTGTTATTGTTTTCCCCTGTGTTCTCTGTGTTCTGTTAGTTCTGTCTGTCACACCTGTGTCCTGTTAGTAATTACACTCTGTCTCTGATTGGTGTCTGTATTTAAGTGTTCTGGGCCAGCATACACTTGCTGGTTCATTGTTTCATGTTACCGTTGTGTCAGTCGTGTTCCTTGTTTTCTGTTGTGAGTAAAGCCTTATTATCGTCACTACGCCGTCTCCTGCTTACTGTTAAGTATCTCTCCGTTGTCTGCTGCAAACTGGGTTCCACTCTCCACCATGCTATCGAAACACGCCATTCGTAACAGAATGATCCAGCCATTTCGGAACCCAGCAGATAAGAACGGAGACGGGGCGAGCTACGTGCTCGGCATTTTGGACGCTACGGTCATGGGTGCCGGCCGGGCGGCCGCTCGGGGTCTGGCACCGCGGGACGGAGTGGCCAGCCCAGCGGAGCCGAGGACATTGGGTGCTATTGCCACGGCCGCTCCGGGTCCGGATCCCTGGGTAGGGAGTCGCCTGGTCCGCAGGGGAACGTCCGGGAAGGGGCGCGGATCCCGGCGCCACAGCCCCAGGAGGAGACGGGGTTCCCGGGACCGCAGGTCCCCCTCGCCGCCCTGGTCAGGGTCTCCTCCTCCCTGGGAGGTTCCGGGAGACGATCCCTCACTATGGGACTATCTTCGGGGGCCACGTCACCGGTGTATCGTCTGCCCGGAGAGCGACGCCGGACCCTACTGCCGGAGGGACCCCAGTCGGGGGTCCTGCACCGGGTCCTGTGCCGGGTCCTGCCATCGGGGAGCCTCCGGTTCGGGGTTCGGCGGCGGGTCTCGCCACTGAGGAGACCCCAGCCCCAGGTCCCACACCTGGCCCATCGTCTCTACCCCCCCCCCCCCCCCCTGCTCCAGCCCTTCTCGCCTCCCTTGTCGACCCCCTCCCCCCGGCCCGATTCCCACGGGTCCTGTTCCCCGAGTCCCCTTTCCCCAGCCTCTCCCCGCCGGTGCTGCATCCCTCCCTCCCACCCTTCCCGTTCCCGGGGTGCCTGCTTGGACGCCTGGGAGTCGTCCATCGAGGGGAGGGTACTGTAAGGGTTCCCCCGGTCCCGCGGGCAACCCTCCTCCCGGTTCGGCTGGTCCAGGTGTCGGACCTTCTCAACTCCCCTTCCATACACCCCTTCATACTACAACATTGCCAACCTGTGGGCTGATCCAGATGTGGCAGATCTGGCATCAGCTCACTCACCTGATTAACATTATTTGTCAGTCGTGTTCCTTGTTTTCTGTTGTGAGTAGGGATGCTCGATATTGGCTTTTTTACCGATACCGATATACCGATATTGTCCAACTCTTAATTTCCGATACCGATATCAACCGATACCGATATATGCAGGGTTTCCCCGCCAAAAAACTGAATAATTTAAGGTAATTAACATTACATATCTCTTGTTGTGGAATTAACACAACATTATGCATACTTTTGACAATAAATAAAATCAGAATTTGTTCTTACTTGCTTGCCTGGGTAAATAAAGGTTATAGAAATGTAAACAAAAAACAAAAAAAATGTATGCCAATATCGGCCGATAATATCGGACATCCCTAGTTGTGAGTAAAGCCTTATTATCATCACTACGCTGTCTCCTGCTTCCTGTTAAGTATCTCTCCGTTGTCTGCTGCAAACTGGGTTCCACTCTCCACCATGCTATCGAAACACGCCATTCGTAACACATTGGTGCCCTTCCAATGGTCAAAACTTGACCATGTGGGCCGTCAGGTGGCGTAACGGAGATTGCATTCGTCACCAACCCCGGAGCGGCTGGATTCGCCTGTTCGAATCCAGCTCACCCCGAGATATCCCGGCGGGCCCCACCACTGAATGCACTGACGTTTGTGGTCATATTAGGTGTATAATAAACCATTGTAGCCTATAATATGAGTTGAACTTGTGCTGCTATTTTCACACTCACATTTAACATTAAAACATATATATAAAAAAAATAAGTGAATCCAAATGTATTTTGGGTAAAATCATCATCACGTAAACCAACGTCAATCATCATCAATCACTCGTCATTCAACAGAGCGTCTGACGGTCTGCCACTGCCTAAGCATGAGTACTTATAAACACAAGAGTGGAGCGACAAAACGCAAAGAAAAGGAGAAAACGGACCAAGGAAAAGACAAATTGTCCAAGCTATAGATGTATATTTTTCCCGCCCTACTCTCCTCCTGCGGGAGGAACCTTAAGTTGTTGAAGAGCCCCAGCCCGCCAACAACGTTAGTGGGGGTGAGCCAGATTTACAGGTAGGCTACAATCACGGACACACACTGTCAACAAGAAAACGTGAGTTTGTGGTAAATGTTGATATGGTTGTTGTTACTTCGTGTAGTATCACATTAAAACGCGTATGTCCCACTCGCTGGTCATCTCGCCATGATGCGCTTGTTGCAAAAGACGCGGATATTCTCAAAGCATACTCTACTGCAAAATGCCATCAGTGTTTTGGTGGAGTAGCCTATATAGGGGACAATTTGATGAGGCGAAGTCCGCCACTCTTGCCCTGGCTACTAAATGGGGAAGTCAAACACAGTCACAGTCAAACAACGCAGGGCCAGGAAGCGTCACTTTGATGAACTTTCTGAAGACAGCCGCCTCACTGACGCAGAGAGAAACTTTCGGGTGAACGTTTCAATGCATGTCTCGATATAATCATCCAGCAACTGTCCCAAAGATTCACCAGCTTAAATGCAACTGTGAACATGTTTGAGGCAATTCACCCCAACACACTACTGCAAGCAAAGGATGAGGAGTTTACACCAAGCTGCCCAGGAGAGCACTATAGTCGGGACATCGCCGCCAGCTGCTCTCGTGGTTCGTGGTGAATGGTGTGTCCGAAATTTTGTCATTTTATTAGGCTATGTTTTCGTTGTTCTTGTAGTTTGTTGGCTTTATGTCATGTTATATCATTATCTGTATATATTTCGTTTCTATAGCCTTTGTAGAAACGAAATCTTAAATATTACACCTTTTCTTTGGTTAGTTTTCTTTCAAACATTGTTTTAAATTGTAATCTTAGACTGTTTGCGACTTTTGTCAGATTACCACCCCGGACTCCCGATAAAGAGTCAAGCTTTATTGGCTAGGGCCCGGTCATGTAGCCCCGCCCCCCGGCCTGTGTCTGATAGGCTCCGCTACTGCGTTCACACTAATACAATTGGCAGTATTAGAGGGTGGGAGAAGCTGGCGGGGTGGGTCCGGGTCGTTGTAAACAGCGACTCCTACAGTTCGGTCGGGGCGCCTGCTAAGCGCGGATAGGATCTAAGTGGGATAGTGTGATCCTTCCACACGCTACGCCCTCTCAGTGAGAATCCGCGCTGCCAGGTGAAAAGAAGCGGTTGATTGGCTGGACGTGTGTCGGAAGAAGCACGTGGTAGCCTCCACTCTCCCAGACCGACTGTGGGGGGTAAGTGCGCAGCGACCAGGAAGGGGATTGGGAATTGGCATAACGGCTAACATTGGGATGGGAGAAAAAATCGGAGGAAAAAGGAGGGGGAAAAAGATCAATAAAAAAAATTAAAATAAAAACTTGACCATGTGCCCCCACAGTTGAAAAACATCACGCAAAAGTGCCATTTTTAGTGAAAAAACTAGAGGATGTGCCCCTCCAATGGTTAAACTTGACTATGTGCCCCCACAGCTGAAAACATCACGCTAAACCTAAAGTGCCCTTTTGAGTAGCAAAAGCGAGAGGACGTGCCCATTGGTGCCCTTCCAATGGTTAAACTTGACTATGTGCCCCCACAGCTGAAAACATCACGCTAAAATGGCATTTTGAGTGGCGAAAATGAGAGGACGTGCCCATTGGTGCCCTTCCAATTGAGAGAAAACTGTGTTTTTTCAATGTATATGTGGTTTATAAACTGATATAAAGAGATGCTTTAAGAGGGTAATACCATTATCATTGTTATGGTTTGTAACCGACCCCAATCGCACAACACAAGACAGGTATGATGGTTTGCCAAGAAACAGATATTTATTGAACAACAGGGAAATACAGGGAAAAGGGCACTGTCCCTTTAAGGGAGAATCACAAATACAGGAATATAATATGAGGGGAAGGAAAGGTGCCTTTAAGAGGCGGGCAGGAAAAGGGAACACTAAGGGAAAGTAAGGGAACGCCTAAGGGAAGGTTAAGGGAACGCCTTGGGACAGAGGAACTAGAGACTAGGTAAACCAGGGACAAGGAGAACTAGGGAGAGAGGACTAGGGACTAGGAGAGCTAGGGAACAGGAGAAACGGGGACTAGGGGAACTAGGGACAAGGAACTAGGTGGAACTAGAAGGGGAGAACTTGGGACCAGGAACTAGGTGGAACTAGAAAGGGGAGAACTAGGGAACAGGAACTAGGTGGAACTAGAAGGGGAGAACTTGGGACCAGGAACTAGGTGGAACTAGAAAGGGGAGAACTAGGGAATAGGAACTAGGTGGAACTAGAAAGGGGAGAACTAGGGAACAGAGGGGACTGAGGCCCGCGGAGGCGGGCTGGGAAACAGGGAGGAACTGGGAGGACTGGTGGAAATCATCTGGGCCGCTCTGCAGGACAGAGGAGATAGTTAATGCACAAAAGGGAAAAAACAGAGCAGGTGCAGAACAGTCCAAATAACAAAGTGAACAAAGTAATAATATCTTCGTGTGACAAACACACAGGGGGAGATGTAAAGTCCAAAAATACTATTCTAAGTGAGAACCAAAAACAGAGGCAATACGCTGGGAGAGTGACATCACAATCTAAACTCACCCAGGCGTATGCGTAATGGTACAGGAAACGCAGCGGGAAGGGGGCAAGGGGCACTACGCTGAGTGAGTGACATCACAATCAAAACTCACCCAGGCGTATGCGTAAAGGTACAGGGACAGCAGCGGGAACGGGGGCAAGGGGCATTACGCTGAGTGAGTGACATCACAATCAAAACTCACCCAGGCGTATGCGTAAAGGTACAGGGACAGCAACGGGGCGAGGGCATCGCCACCGGGTGGCTGGCTGTCCGAGCCGAGGAACAGAGTGCTGGAACAGCGGCGGTGACGAGGATGTCGTCCACCGGGTAGCCGCTGTCGGAGCCGAGGAACAGGGTGCTGGAACAGCGGCGGTGACGAGGATGTCGTCCACCGGGTAGCCGCTGTCGGAGCCGAGGAACAGAGTGCGCGCCACACCTTGGTGTGCGCGTCGGAACAGTGGCGGTGGCGAGGGCATCGTCCACCGGGTAGCCGCTGTTGGAGCCGAGGAACAGAGTGCTGGAACAGCGGCGGTGACGAGGATGTCGTCCACCGGGTAGCCGCTGTCGGAGCCGAGGAACAGGGTGCTGGAACAGCGGCGGTGACGAGGATGTCGTCCACCGGGTAGCCGCTGTCGGAGCCGAGGAACAGAGTGCGCGCCACACCTTGGTGTGCGCGTCGGAACAGTGGCGGTGGCGAGGGCATCGTCCACCGGGTAGCCGCTGTTGGAGCCGAGGAACAGAGTGCGCGCCACACCTTGGTGTGCGCGTCGGAACAGTGGCGGTGGCGAGGGCATCGTCCACCGGGTAGCCGCTGTTGGAGCCGAGGAACAGAGTGCGCGCCACACCTTGGTGTGCGCGTCGGAACAGAGAGACGCCTCGGGGTGCGTCTGCGAGGAGGAGTGTGCCAAACTCGAAGGTCTGGAAGATGCGCGTCAGTGCGCTGGTACGGAGGAGCGTGCCAAGCTCGAAGGTCTGGAAGATGCGCGTCAGTGCGCTGGTATGGAGGAGCGTGCCAAGCTCGAAGGTTCTTGGAAGATGCGCGTTGCGCGCTGGTCTGGAGAGCGTGCCAAGCTCGAGCGTCCTTGGAAGATGCGCGTTGCGCGCTGAGGACTGGAGAGCGTCTGCGCTGGTCTGGATGTGCGTCAGGACGAACAGCTGCGCGGGGGTCTGCAGTGGAACGCTGGGGTGCCTCCCGTGGAAGTACAGGGAGCGCAGACCAGTCTCCCCCACAGGCAACGGCGACAGCTGGCGAAGGCTGGAGCAAACATCTCGACGCCGGAGAATGGAACAGCATAGGCAGACAGAGGATCTCCCGAAAGAGTCTAGATGTTTAGAGAATATGACTCGGCAAGTATACAACACGACCCCACGCCAAAACGAGGGGAAGCGCCCTGGTATTTAAAGCCCACAGGGGGACTAATTAGCCTGCCACCACAGGTGCGAGAGATAATAGAATATCAAACAGGTGTGGCCACTAAGGGTAAGGAACGAGAGGGTGGGGGCTAGAGAGAGTGAGTAGGGAATTCCTAACAGTAGGCTTAAAGAAGACAGAGAAAGGTAGTGAGCAGCGGGCAAAACCTCACAATCATCACGGGATGATATAGACGTGGTGGAACCAGAGGTTTCAGAGCGAGCAGGAGTCACTGAATAGCAACACACTGACCGAGCAGGGTGAATGTTTTGAATTCCGATCTAAGACACAACAAAGAAAACGTGGCAGGAGACACAGAGGCAGAGCGCGATGGAGGTTTTGACAGTAATGAAACGTTTAAAATGTGTGAAAGGTTATTAGCAGTTGTCATGACAGATAGATAGATAGATAGATAGATAGATAGATAGATAGATAGATAGATAGATAGATAGATAGATAGATAGATAGATAGATAGATAGATAGATAGATAGATAGATAGATAGATAGATAGATAGATAGATAGATAGAAACGTTATTGCCATTTCACTGTTGATTGGGATTTGTCTTGGTGCCACATACAGTACAGACAATGTTAAAAACATACAATATAAAAACACAAGAATACAATATAAAAACACAAGAATACAATCCCCACAAAAAAGAGTTTTACACAAACAATTAAAAAGAAAGAATGCTACAGTACCTAAAATAAATTGCTCAGTGTTCCAGTTTTAAAGTGCATATTGCCTTACCCTTAGGAGTCGACAGGGCTTATTGCACCCGTGGGCGGAGAACAAAAGGATTTAAATCTCTCACAAATGCTCAGGAAGTCCCGTTTTTCAGAAATCTGTAAAAATAGAACAAAGACAATTTCGAGTGCATATAGTGTAATCTATATGTATCCTTACTTGCTAAACGTAATACGACTTGTAAATATGTTTAATTCTTGCTAAATTGTATAGTTCTAAATGATCCCTGTATTCCCCGAACTACAACGCGTCATGTACATGCACGCGCGCACACACAAACAGCGCATAGGTGTTAATCACTGAGTGATCTAATATGCATATTCTTCAGCGCGAGAGGGGGGGGGTTGTGTTTCTCACTGTCTGTCGTTGATAATATAATCTGAAGAGGTCCTGCATTATTATTATTATCATTCTCAAGAATACACGCGGACCCGACGGAACGTTAACTTATGAAGTAAAAGTAGTCTAACATGCTTTTCATCCTCGCCCGTGTATATACCCACGTCGCGCTAAAACAACATAACTACTGTATGGCAGAGACAGAGTGTGTGTGTGTACGAGTTATGAGTTATCTCGCAGTTCATTCAAGCGTGCATCACGGTGATGACAGCTCTCTATCTAGAGTAGAAAGGTGCGCTCAGTAGAGCACACACACACACACACTCTCTCTCTCTCTCTCTCTCTCACTGTCTGTCGTTGATAATATAATCTGAAGAGGTCCTGCATTATTATTATTATCATTCTCGAGAATACACGCGGACCCGACGGAACGTTAACTTAGGAAGTAAAAGTAGTCTAACATGCTTTTCATCCTCGCCCGTGTATATACCCACGTCGCGCTAAAACAACATAACTACTGTATGGCAGAGACAAAGTGCGTGTGTGTACGAGTTATGAGTTATCTTGCAGTTCATTCAAGCGCGCATCACGGTGATGACAGCTCTCTATCTAGAGTAGAAAGGTGCGCTCAGTAGGCTTATGGCGGCACACAATGTTGATATGCTACAGTGTAGGTTAGTACATTCTGGAACGTTGTGTTGTCATAGTAGTGATGTCATAGCAGAACCTTCCAGACCAGCACTCATTGTATAATATTACTATACAACAATATACTATTACTGCCAAGCAATGTGTGTGTGTGTGTCTATCTATATCTCCCTATCTCCCTCTCTCTCCCTCCATCTCTCCTCTGTATCTCCCTCTTTCTTTCTCTTCCTCTATATCCCTCTCTCTCCCCCTCTCTCCCTCTATCTCTCTTTCTTTCTCTCCCTATATATCCTCTCTCTCTCCTTATCTCCCTTTTTCTCCCTCTCTCTCTCCCTCTCTCACTTTCTCTGAACTGCACAAGGAAGCCTCATACAAAGGACATAAACAATGCGAGTGCAATCAGAAAATTATGAAGAACAGTCAGGTACAGGTCTTTCTTTCTTTCTTTCTTTCTTTCTTTCTTTCTTTCTTTCTTTCTTTCTTTCTTTCTTTCTTTCTTTCTTTCTTTCTTTCTTTCTTTCTTTCTTTCTTTCTTTCTTTCTCTCTCTCTCTCTCTCTCTCTCTCTCTCTCTCTCTCTCTCTCTCTCTCTCTCTCTCTCTCTCTCTCTCTCTCTATCTCTCCCTCTCTCTCTCCCTCTCTCTATCTATATCTCCCTATCTCCCTCTCTCTCCCTCCATCTCTCCTCTGTATCGCCCTCTTTCTTTCTCTTCCTCTATATCCCTCTCTCTCCCCCTCTCTCCCTCTATCTCTCTTTCTTTCTCTCCCTATATATCCTCTTTCTCTCCTTATCTCCCTTTTTCTCCCTCTCTCTCTCCCTCTCTCACTTTCTCTGAACTGCACAAGGAAGCCTCATACAAAGGACATAAACAATGTGAGTGCAATCAGAAAATTATGAAGAACAGTCAGGTACAGGTCTTTCTTTCTTTCTTTCTTTCTTTCTTTCTTTCTTTCTTTCTTTCTTTCTTTCTTTCTTTCTTTCTTTCTTTCTTTCTTTCTTTCTTTCTTTCTTTCTTTCTCTCTCTCTCTCTCTCTCTCTCTCTCTCTCTCTCTCTCTCTCTCTCTCTCTCTCTCTCTCTCTCTCTCTCTCTCTCTATCTCCCCCTCTCTCTATCTATATCTCCCTATCTCCCTCTCTCTCCCTCCATCTCTCCTCTGTATCTCCCTCTTTCTTTCTCTACCTCTATATCCCTCTCTCTCCCCCTCTCTCCCTCTATCTCTCTTTCTTTCTCTCCCTATATATCCTCTCTCTCTCCTTATCTCCCTTTTTCTCCCTCTCTCTCTCCCTCTCTCACTTTCTCTGAACTGCACAAGGAAGCCTCATACAAAGGACATAAACAATGCGAGTGCAATCAGAAAATTATGAAGAACAGTCAGGTACAGGTCTTTCTTTCTTTCTTTCTTTCTTTCTTTCTTTCTTTCTTTCTTTCTTTCTTTCTTTCTTTCTTTCTTTCTTTCTTCTTTCTTTCTTTCTTTCTTTCTTTCTTTCTTTCTTTCTTTCTTTCTTTCTTTCTTTCTTTCTTTCTTTCTCTCTCTCTCTCTCTCTCTCTCTCTCTCTCTCTCTCTCTCTCTCTCTCTCTCTCTCTCTCTCTCTCTCTCTCTCTATCTATATCTCCCTATCTCCCCTCTCTCCCTCCATCTCTCCTCTGTATCTCCCTCTTTCTTTCTCTTCCTCTATATCCCTCTCTCTCCCCCCTCTCCCTCTATCTCTCTTTCTTTCTCTCCCTATATATCCTCTCTCTCTCCTTTCTCCCTTTTTCTCCCTCTCTCTCTCCCTCTCTCACTTTACATTTACATTTACATTTAGTCATTTAGCTGACGCTTTTATCCAAAGCGACTTACAAGTTCTGTACGACAAGCCATCAGGAAGGGCACAACTCTATCAGCTGAGTAACAATGTTCATCAAAGTGTTGAGTGCTACAGTGTAGGTTAGTTTATTAGTTTATTTCTCTGAACTGCACAAGGAAGCCTCATACAAAGGACATAAACAATGCGAGTGCAATCAGAAAATTATGAAGAACAGTCAGGTACAGGTCTTTCTTTCTTTCTTTCTTTCTTTCTTTCTTTCTTTCTTTCTTTCTTTCTTTCTTTCTTTCTTTCTTTCTTTCTTTCTTTCTTTCTTTCTTTCTTTCTCTCTCTCTCTCTCTCTCTCTCTCTCTCTCTCTCTCTCTCTCTCTCTCTCTCTCTCTCTCTCTCTCTCTCTCTCTCTATCTCTCCCTCTCTCTCTCCCTCCCTCTATCTATATCTCCCTCTCTCTCCCTCCATCTCTCCTCCGTATCTCCCTCTTTCTTTCTCTTCCTCTATATCCCTCTCTCTCCCCCTCTCTCCCTCTATCTCTCTTTCTTTCTCTCCCTATATATCCTCTCTCTCTCCTTATCTCCCTTTTTCTCCCTCTCTCTCTCCCTCTCTTACTTTCTCTGAACTGCACAAGGAAGCCTCATACAAAGGACATAAACAATGCGAGTGCAATCAGAAAATTATGAAGAACAGTCAGGTACAGGTCTTTCTTCCTTTCTTTCTCTCTTTCTCTCTCTCTCATCATCATGGTAATTGTGCATATGTTGGGTATTGTATGGATACAATACCCAACTATGTAGTGGCCGCTTGTCGCTAGGCTAGGCCTCCTGCTGGGTCCATTCACTGGAATAACAAAGGAACGACTGGGCCTTTGCTCCAGGTGTGAAATGGTTCTAGTGACAATGATCACATTGAATTCTGGGAGTGTAGTTCTCTCATCAGATAGCTGAATGAACTTGGATCCTGTTCAAGTCCATCCTGAAAAGTAGTTAGGATTTTACCAGAATGTTTGATAGGACATGGATTGAAAACTATCGTCTCAAATTTGACAATTGATGGCTTATTTTGAAGGTATGAATCTGTAATTTAACATTATGTAACAAAAAAAAGAGAATATTCTGAGGAAGAGAAGCGCTTCAGCTAGACTCCAGAGGGAAGTGCATGTTGGCTGGTGCTAGCCCTTGTTGTGCAAAGTGCCTGTACATTTGTACTTGAGTTCAGGTGACGGACAGCCTCGGGATATGTACTGTTTTTAAAACGGGATGTCCTGCACCTGAGACTTTGGAGTCTTCTGCCAGAGGGAAGGGGTTAAAGAGGTCGTAAGCAGGGTGAGAAGGGTCCCTGATCACCTTTTCCCCTTTCCGCCGGATTTGTGTGGCATAAATGGAGTCCACAGGGGGGAGCTCACGGCAGATGATTTTTGACGCTGTGCGTACAGTTCGTTCTAGATGTCCCCTATCATGGACGGTGGTGTTTCCGTACCACACAGTCATTGAGAAAGTAAGGACACTCTCCACAGTGGCTCTATAAAAACTGAGCATCGCCTCCCTGGACACACCAACGTTTTTAACCTGGCGCAGGGAGTGGAGCCTCTGGTGGGCTTTGCTAATTATGAGGCTGGTGTTAACTTCCCATTTTAAATGATCACATATTGTGATGCAGAGGAATTTGAAACTGTCTACCCTCTCCACCTGCTGGCCGTTTATGTACAGAGGAGGGTGGACTGCCTCCCCGCGCCGGAAGTCAACTATAATTTCCTTTGTCTTAGAGATGTTTAAAAGCAGGTCGTTCTCCTTGCACCATACAGCAAAGCTATCGACTTCAGCTCTATAGGCCGATTCATCCCCGTTCTTAATTAGTCCCACTACTGTTGTGTCATCCACATATTTAAAAAATCGGACAGAATCAGAGTGGGAGGCACAGTCATTAGTGTATAGACAGTAGAGCAGAGGAGAGAGAACACAGCCCTGGGGGGCCCCGGTGTTCAAGGTCCTGGATCTAGAGAACAAATTACCTACTTTAACCACTTGTTCTCTGTCTGAGAGAAAATCTAGAATAAAATAGCACAGAGACTCATCAATTCCGAGCAATTTAAGTTTTTCAAATAATTTAAAAGGCACAATCGTGTTAAACGCTGAACTAAAATCAATAAACAAAATTCGTACATAAGTGGCAGAGGCCTCCAGGTGCTGCAGGATGGTGTGTAAACACATAGATACAGCATCCCCTACAGACCTGTTGGGCTGATAAGCAAACTGATACATGTCTAATTTAACATTACTAGATAAATGATCACAGACAAGCCGCTCAAACACCTTCATAATGACAGAGGTCAGAGCAACGGGCCTGTAATCATTCAGACAAGCAGTGCTAGATTTCTTGGGCACAGGTATGACTATGGCAGATTTAAGATTTAAGTGTGCTGAGAGACCAATTAAAAAGATCTGTAAAAACAGTAGCAAGTTGGTCAGCACCATTTTTCAGGGTAAAAGTAGACACATTGTCTGGCCCTGCGGCCTTCCTAACATTTAGTTTGCGGAGTAAGGCTCTGACTTGGTGTTCCTCGACTACAAAGGGGGGGGTTACAGGACCCATTCTATCAGCTACCCTAGGTTGATCACCTGAGTGCATGTCAAATCTGCAATAAAATTCATTAAGCTTGTCAGGGAGTAGGGGGTCCACATTCTGAGCTGACTGTTTATTCTTGTACCCAGTAATCATATGTAGACCCTGCCAAACCCCTTTTGCATCCCCAGATTTCAATTTGTCCTCAAGACTATCTCTGTACTTAGCCTTAGCTGTTTTCACACTTCGTTCAAATTCATACCTGGCAATTTTATAGAGATCTGCATCTCCACTTTTGAAAGCCTGATTCTTCTTAACCCAGAGACTTTTAACCTCTTTATTAAACCATGGCTTATTATTGCCATAGATAGTCATCATCTTTGATGGAATACACATGTCTTCCGAGAAGTTGATGTATGAGGATATTGTGTCAGTGTATTCATCCAAATCATCACATGCTTCACTAAAAACAGACCAGTCAGTGAGCTCCAGACAGTCGCTGAGCATATCAGCAGCCTCAGTCGACCACTGCCTCACAGGCCAGACAGTCCTTTTAATAGTCTTTAACTGTTGACGGTACTGAGGGATTAAAAAGATCATATTATGGTCAGACTGACCGAGAGGGGAGCACGTCGCATGACAACCAGAAGAGGGGCGGGCTGTCGTTGCTATGGCGAAGGTCCTATAAATCTAACAGTGTTTCCGGGTGTAAGCCAGACCAAGAGCGGCTAAGGGCAGACTACAATCTGACTAGAGACACTCTCCTCTCATCACGGAGAAGGGGGGGGGGGGAAGGATGCCACATCATTATTAGCTTCGGCTACCACGAGGATGGTCTTGGCTAACGACCAGGCCTGACCACCATTGGACTGAAAGATCGTTAGAATAGATTTTACAAGGACGATACGAATTGGTTCCCATCTGATTATGAGGTCTCTGTTTATGTAAATAAACACTGCTTCTCCTTGTGAGGTATTACGCTGTGTCAAAGTGTCGAATTCTTACGAAGGTGGAGGATTATTATGGTTTGCGGATCGCACTAACGGGGAGAGATAAGGATTGTATCAGCCAGTGTATGAGACGTCAGGACCATTAAAAGTACACAACGCAGATGGGGAGATGATTACACAAGCCAAAAAGATGAAGACGTGATACTGGCCGATTGATCAGAATCTAACACAATGGTCTAAACTTGAGCCAGACGGTTAAATAATGTCACACAAAAGTGTTAGCTACAACTCTGAGCAGCCCCGTCACTACAATATTCCATCCATTTAAATGTTCAGTTTTAGACACATCCCTTCTTGAATGTTCAGATGCCAGAGGGCTTAATGCAGTCTGAGCTGTAACCCTGCATCCTACTGCTGTGTGTGAGGTAGGTAATACAGCAAGCTTTCTTTGAAGTTGCAAAATTGAGTTTGTTTTACCAATTATGCACTACTAAATGTACTCTGCAAGTGCTTTTATTGATGGCAGTATGTTTTAGCCTAGGCTAGCTGTATTACTACTGTAGCTAGCTAACTAAACAGGTACCTTGCTTAGCTGATTCTATGCTAACCTGTGTTCTCAATTTAGAAATAAAGTGTACAAATTATTTTAGGATTATTTGCACAAAATATACCCATAGCACTTTAAAGTTCAGTGTAAATAGCTTTTTAAAGCTAATTTAAGAGTGGTAGTAAACCCCAAAATTGGCCATTTTAGTTTTCGTTTTTTTGAGGACTGCATACTTTCTTTGCAAACCAAAATAATATACTTTATACTTATACCACATGCATGAGCCTGGTCTCTTTTGAAAGATGATATTCTGGAGTTTCTGATAAAATAAGGACAATTCACCTTTAGTGCTAATGAAATAGAGTAACATAGGTCTGAACTTGAGTTGTAGAAAAACGTGTTACTCACGTTTTTCTGTAGTAGTCCAGAAGTAGTTTTCCCCAGAATGGCTGGAGGCGTCAAAAACACCCGAGATCCATAGCCTGAAGTCTTATGTAAATCATAAAGGTCTGTTCAGAAATGAGTGATTAGGAGTGATTTTGGTAAACTGTGTACAAAAGAAAAGCTCAGTTTTCTCATAGACTTCAACTAATTCTGCGGTTTTTCTCTTCCTGTTTTCGCTTGTGACTTTTCACCTAGATCCCTGATTTGTACATCCCCAGGTGGGGTATCATTGGAAAGCCACACTCATTGGCTACAACCCTGTCCAATCATTTTCGAGATCGCCAAATGATTGAGCTAGAGCCCCAAGAGTCGGGAGTAGTATTTGCGCAATACCGTGTACTTCGCGCAAGCCTCACATATCGGCATGTAACTCGAGAACCGCTGAACGGATTTTGTCACCTGAAAGGGCTATCGACAGGCAACTAATGGGGCTTTAATTCGATATATATTGTATTAAAAAATATGCACAAACGAGCCACTAGAGGTCGCCAAAGTGCAGGTAGGCAAATCGTCCTCAAGAGCGCATGTGGACCCCCACCTGATAAGAAGTGGGTTTAGCATTGGCCTATATTTTGATTACAGAATGCCAAGGAGAGAAAGAAATCGGAAGAATATTAAAAAGCAGCTGAAAAATGCTCTTTAAAAAATTGGGTCTAAAAGCAACAATAGTAATGGAGGAGATAAGGATACAGTTATGTATTTGTAAGTCCTCACTACTAGATACATGTACAAGCTTGTCTCACAGAGCCATAGTTTGGATTATAACTGAGAATCTGGTGCTAACATGGTCAATAATGCTTATTTTGGACAGACAATTGTGTCTTAAACATTTTAATTTACCCTTTTTATTCCAATCAAGGCAAGAGGGCTAGTGGTGGTAGTGCTATATGACATATTATTTTATAATACAATTATAACATTGTACAAATATTATATACAGTACAATTATATTACTATTATAAAACAAATATTATTTGCTCCACCTTAGATAAAGACAGTACAGACAATGAAGATGGAGATAGTCAAGAGGGAAATAATGATATCAGGAAGAGAGATGGTGAAGAAGTGGAGGAAAGAGAAAATGCAGATGATTCTATGGAGATAAATTATGAAGAAGTGGAGGAAAGAGAATGCAGATGATGCTATGGAGAGAAATGATGATGAAGACGGTCATGGAGATGCTAAAGAAAGTGAGGATGAAATTATGATAGGGAGAGAAATGATTCAAATGACACAACAACAAATAACTTGAATGCTCTCCTGTTGCCATTAAAATATCCCACTGATCCAGCCAGTATCCAGGTACAATATAGAAGGACAGAAGGAGAGGGCAGGAGGGGAGAAGGAGAGTTAGGAGAGAGAAAGGAAGAAGCTCAACGGCACTCAAATTAACTTTAACTGTTCAACTGTTTTATATCCTGTAAAATATATGTTGTAAATAGCTTTTAAAGAATAGGTTCACTATTTTTCAACCCAGACTATATTAAAATGCTGTTTCCCAATATTTATATTCCTCACTGATATCTTTAGCATTGAGAAATGTACCACTGCAGCAATGGTTTAGGCCCTCAAACACCATGATAATCTACTTTTCAAATACCATGATAATTTACTTTTCAAACACCATGATAAATCTACTTTTCAAACACCATGACAATGAGGTGAAATAAACATTTGAAAGGTGTATTGTTCCCTGTGTGTTTTTATCATAGAGGTGTGGTTATACTATTAATCTGGATTGTCTATGTTATTCTAATGTTAATCTTAATCAAGGATGAAGACTATTTCACCATACATGATGCATCATATCTTTTTGCTCACTGATGGGGTCCCATGTTGTGCAGTAGGTGCCCTTTTTTCTTTTCGCCCTGCCCTTCAAACAGCCTGAGTCCGCCACTGCCCCTGTCAATGTTCCATAACATATTTCAGAGCACATTCACCTCGTACATTTTTTTTATTTACCACTGAGCACACCTTTCTAGTTTTAAATGTACTCCGACAAAAACGCTCTTTTCTCTTTTCTGCTCCCCGCTGTCTTGTTCGATTTGTGATGTTATTCACTCTTGTTCAGTTGTTCAGTCTAGCTCTTTGTCTAGTATACGCACCAGCCGCCATACCCCCTCCCTCCACCCCATTCCACCACTCTCCTCCTCGCCTCCTTACTTACTCTGTACTTTACAGTGTCTCCTTCACTCACTGTCTCTCTCTGTCTGCCTCTCTGTCTCTCATTCACTTCTTTTTCTCATGTTTAATTTAATTTACCTGCTTAATTGTCTACAGTGTCTACCTTTCATTCTGTCTGTTTGTCTGTCTGTCTGTCTGTCTGTCTGTCTGTCTGTCTGTCTGTCTGTCTGTCTGTCTGTCTCTGTCTGTCTGTCTGTCTGTCTGTCTGTCTGTCTGTCTCTCTCTGCCCCCCCTCTGTGTTTTCTCAGACCACCATCTACTCTCTCTCCTCTTAACATCCCTCCCTATTCC
>NC_140174.1:45156915-45326915 GCF_963971535.1 Notolepis coatsorum
AGAGAGAGAGAGAGAGAGAGAGAGAGAGAGAGAGAGAGAGAGAGAGAGATAACTTCAGGGATATTGTTCAATGAGTCTGTCTCGCAGTCCTGAAACTCGCCCCCAGAGAAATTGGTCTCGTCTCTCAGGGCACGGGATAATGATAGTGTCTCCATTCCTAAACACACACACACACACAGAGAGAGGTGAAAAACACTATCACAGGTGTCAGGGGTGGTTTGTGTCCATCGCGAGATAAGGCACACACACACATCCTATCTCCCCTTACAATGCACAGGCCTGTCTGCATTTATCACACACACACACACACACACACACACACACACACACACACACACACACACACACACACACACACACACACACACACACACACACACACACACACACACACACACACACACACACACACACACACACACACACACACACAACACCACACACACACACACACACACACGTCTTTGAAGACCTTTACCTTTTTATCACGTATACCCGTTGATAGCAACTCATCTCTGCACCGTTTGACATAGTCAATTATGTAAAGGTCAACCTTTGTGATGTATGGATCAATAAATTATAACCATGCGAGGACAAAAAGTGAAGATTGTGAAGATTAATTGACGAAATGTGTTAGTCATAAGTCATAATCCTGCAATGATACGAAAATAACTTTGGTGTGTGTGTGTGTGTGTCTGTTTGTGTGTGTGTGTGTGTGTGTGTGTGTGTGTGTGTGTGTGTGTGTGTGTGTGTGTGTGTGTGTGTGTGTGTGTGTGTGTGTGTGTGTGTGTGTGTGTGTGTGTGTGTGTGTGTGTGTGTGTGTGTGTGTGTGTGTGTGTGTGTGTGTGTGTGTGTGTGTGTGTGTGTGTGCGTGCATGTGTGTGTTTTGGAGGGCAACTATTTTTGCTGTGATTTAAACAGTCTTAAGATCTCATGACAAGGACACATATCACAGCTGTGTGCGTAGCACTTGCATCACCGCATCCCAGCATTGTGAGAAAAGTGAGAACACATACAGTAGCAGAATAAAACATTAGACTAACCCAAATACATATGATTTCAGGTACATATCATACATTTCCTCATATTTCTGTATGCTGACTGGCTGTTACAATGACAACAGACTGACAATCTGTGTGCTGAGCAGATGTCCCGATTTCTCCCACACAGAAACAACCACACAAACACCTCTAACAGCCATGGAGAGGAGTGTAGGTGTGTTCGTACATGCTCACACCAACACACGCATTTGTGTGTGTGAGTGTGTGTGTGCGTGTCTGTATTCTGAGAGATGATGTCTGTGGTTCTAATGAAGGTCGGCCTGTCCCTGTATCCATTAGGTTGAAATCATCGTTCCGGTTTCTAATAGTTGCTGCTTCCTCCCTGATTTCCTTTGGGGTGCGAACTGAAATCTACTCCGTTTAACTTTGGATGGATATATTATTTTCCCTTTTTTTTACTGTGATCTTTCAGAGCAGTGTTATTCATAATGGAAATAATTTTTTTCTTTCTCCCATTTTCTATTTTTCTCCCATCCCAATTCGTATCGTCCAATTCAACCCTCCCCTGTCTTGAACGCTGTTTCTTGCCTCCCACAAGCCGGCTGCAATGTGGACGAAGCCATACATAGCATGAGTCCCCTCCGATACTCGAGGTAGCAGCCGTCACATCTTTTCACCTGCGCGGCGCGATCTTTCAGCGTCAGGGGTCTGCGCTTTGGAGGGGCCCATCGCTTCTTGATTCTACAGCGCAGACGCACCAACCGACCTGTAGGAGTCGCTGTCCACAACGTCCGATCCCCACCCCTCAGTTTTCCCTCCCCCTAATACTGCCAATTGTATTAGTACGGACGACCAGCCAAACTGAAAACAATGTGCAGAGCTGGGCTCGAACCCAGCGTCTCCAGCATTGGTGGTGAGTGCCTTGCCCACTGCACCACCTAGCCGCCATGGAAATACATTTTAATAAAAAACATATATATAAAAACACACACAAACATCCCCTCTTTCTCTCCTATTTTTTTTTAATTAAGAGGGTAAATGTCTTGCAGCGTCCCAACTCTCCCGCTGATAACTCACAGACTAATAATATCTCTTTTTCTCTACCAGCCACTCAGTTCCTCCAGGATAACAGTGGGCTGAACCTCATTTCGGCGGAGCAGAAGCCACAGTGAGAGGGGGTAACGATCTGGCAGATAATAAGGCAACTCTTGGCTACAGGGTCAGGGATCGGCAAGGGGGGTGAGACTGGTTAATTAGAGGACTATGTGCCTGGCTCCTGTAGCCTGCAGTGTGTGTGCGTGTGTACTGTAGGGTGGTGTGTTGCCTTCTGTGTCTTGTTGGCAGACTACTGTAGTTTAGGTCTGGATGCTCTCTGTGACAATATGGTGAATGTGTGTGCGTGTGTGTGTGTGTGTGTGTGTGTGTGTGTGTGTGTGTGTGTGTGTGTGTGTGTGTGTGTGTGTGTGTGTGTGTGTGTGTGTGTGTGTGTGTGTGTGTGTGTGTGTGTGTGTGTGTGTGTGTGTGTGTGAGTGAGTGAGTGAGTGAGTGAGTGAGTGAGTGAGTGAGTGAGTGAGTGAGTGAGTGAGTGAGTGAGTGAGTGAGTGAGTGAGTGAGTGAGTGAGTGAGTGAGTGAGTGAGTGAGTGAGTGAGTGAGTGAGTGAGTGAGTGAGTGAGTGTGTGTGTGTGTGTGTGTGTGTTTGAGAGTGAGTGTGTGTGTGGTGTGCATGTGTGGCCTGGGTCCTTGGCACTGCCAATGGCAAATTGTCATGGGGTTTGTTAATTTGCTGAGATGATCTGTGCCAGAGCGCCCCAGGATCTGTCACCTTGGAAGGACAAGGAGAGAGGTGACAGTATGTATATTATAGACTCTTTCACAGAAACATCACACAGTCAACGAGCTACAGTCCTCGTCACAAACACCGCTTTGTTCTGAACAACTCAGTACAATATTTTCAATTCTTTAGAGATCTGTATTCACAGTAAATTTCGCAGAGTAAATTTTACTCAAACTGAGTCCATTTGAGCCCAAGTGAGTAACATTTTACTCAGTTTGAGTCAAATGTACTCAGTTTGAGTAAAATTTACTCTGCGAAATTGACTGTGTAGAGTTGATTGGTTGAGTAATCGGTCGGAAAAAAATAAATATAGTGAAACAGATTAGTCAGATTGTACAGATTAGTCGATAAAATTGACTTTTCAAATCCTATGATTTAGAATGTCTTTAGTGGAGGATGGCCCCAATGCGCACAATGACTCCCAGTCGGAGAGGAGGCTATAGCCACGGAGCTGTGGTCGTTTTCTCAGTGCTTCAGCACAGGGGCTCCTCCCTCCCCTTACTGACACAGAAGACGATGTATGGGCTGTGTACACATCCCAATTCAGAAACGTGGACCTGGCTGTGCTGCGCTGAGAAAAAGAAAATAGATATGAAATGCTGTTTGCTCGTCGTCCAAAAACATTTACATACAGTAAATGAACACTTTATGAGTAATACAAACGTTTTGGATTGATTGCAAACAATTTATATACAGTTTCACGGTGTAAACTCCAGTTTTTGCACTATACAGAACGCTGCTGGACACTTATTTCACTCTGTAAACCAAGTTCAGTATTTTTATATGTGAACACACGTCTGCCACATAAGATTGTATCCTGTGGGGTCCTACTAATCACCATAAAGTACCACAAAGAACCACAAAATACCCCAAAGTACCACAAAATACCCCAAAGTACCACAAAATACCCCACAGTATACCCCAAAATACCACAAAGTACCACAAAATACCCCAAAGTACCACAAAATACCCCAAAGTATACCACAAAATACCACAAAGTACCAGCCAGTATTTTGTGGTACATTGAGGTATACTTTGGAGAACTTTGAGGTTCTTTAGGGTATTTTGTGATACTTTGTGGTACTTTGGGGTATTTTGTGGTATTTTGTGGTATTTTGTGGACAGATACAACATGCCCATGGATTGTTGCTGGAGTAAAGAATATGAGAAACACGTATATATATTTTTTAAAGTGGATAAAGGCTTGTGGACAGCTGAATGTGGCTCTTTTAACAATATGCAAAATATGCTGTACTCTGTACTGAAGTTATTCTTGGTATACTGTATACTAGGTCTGATAGACAGAGAGAGAGAGAGAGAGAGAGAGAGAGAGAGAGAGAGAGAGAGAGAGAGAGAGAGAGAGAGAGAGAGAGAGAGGAGATAGAGAGAAAGCGCAGGAGAGCGAGAGAGAGAGGAGATAGAGAGAGAGAGAGAGAGAGAGAGAGAGAGAGAGAGAGAGAGAGAGAGAGAGAGAGAGAGAGAGAGAGAGGGAGGGAGAGAGCGGAGATGAATGAGAGCGTGAATTAATCTCCATCTCTCTCAAACCTCCTTTTGTCTGTACAAGAATATATATCTATTACCAAACATCAATTTACAAGCTCAAAGAAATGGAGATATGTGGCTTCGACCATGCATGCCATGAGGACGTGACGCCTGCATGACACTCAACCAATATAACCAAATTAATCTCCCTCAAACCCGTCTTTAACATGATAATAGAACAGAGTGTACTAGCACCATGCTTGAACCTTAACCTGCCATGCTGGACTAAAGAGTAACCTGTATCCTGAGTCTTACTACCCCTCTACATACATACAAAATAGAGAACATTTGGAAACCTGGCTGCATTGACTGTGATCATATATTGATTGATGGCAATGGTGATAGTTGTACTGTACCTACTTAAATATTCATACACTTGTGGTTTCGCCGAAGCGCTGACGCACACAGTACGCTCCGAGACTCGCGCAGAGTCTCCTCCCTACCTCTCTCGAACTCGAACGCAGTGAGCGCTCCATAGTATGATCATGATCATTATGATCGACTGGAATAAAAAAAAATAGCTTTACTACTTATACTGTAGTTGTCCCTTTGTTCATTAAAGTTACCTAAATGTCATAAGTGAATTGTATAGAAACAATTCACCAAAATGTACTATTGCACAACTGATTTGACAAAAAAGATATGTGGTACTTTGTGGTGTTTTGGGGTATACTTTGGGATATTTTGTGGTACTTTGTGGTATTTTGTGGTACTTTGGGGTATTTTGTGGTACTTTGTGGTTCTTTGTGGTACTTTATGGTGATTAGTAGGACCCATCCTGTGTGCTACATGTCTGAAAGGGCCACTCCAGGCCATGTCCGCACTCACTTCTCAGCACTTCGTCCCGACTGCATGTCTGAAAGGGGCTTTTGTCTTTGTTTTCCAAATATTCCCCATGAAACTTGAAATCATTAAATATATTTATTTTTTACTCAGGCCAACATGGGTCCTTCGGTTGTTTAATCAGATAACATTTCCCATTATTAAGTCAATTAGTTTCTTAGCTTCTGTTTAATATCCCCTGACCAACTAATTGTGAGCTTATAAGGTTATATCTACACAGAGTAGTTTTGAGATATTGAGCTTTAAAGTTTTCACATTCGATAGAGCAAAACTACAGTAATATAAGCATTTATGGTATATTGACTTGAGCAGACTGTTAGATCAACCCTGAAACTGAAAATATCTGTTATAATAGTTCATTCAAAATAATGCATTGATAGTGAACTGTAACATTACAGGGACTCTCAGAGTAATAAAACAAGGAAGATGCACAGCGTCAGTATTGTGTGACATTCCTGAGGAGTTGTCAGGCAAAACCTCTCTCATGATAAGATTGTTTACACAGTTGTATAGGACCGCCATTTCAACCCCCATGAACCAAACACCTTCTAGGGGGTGACGGTTGAAACACAGCACAAGAGGCTAAAAGCGGATATGCCTCTGTGAGACAAGACCAATGTGTAAGACTGGTTGAATCTATACAATAATAGATTAGAGACAAGACACACAGGTAAAATAATGCCTTAAGTATGTAGGAAACTAAAACCATATCAAATTAGAAAGTAATTTACAAAGATTTGAATACCATTTTAGGAATGTCAAAGCTGGTTAAATAATAAAGCATTTTCCTTTAAAGGGGCTATGCACTGCTATTCCTAGCACTATTTGGGCAACTTTACACAATTCCTGTTAGTCTATTGAAGACATTTGTAAGTTTTTTTTCAAAAAAATTCATTGTTTTATATTTCTAATCAAGTACTCGAAACCATCATTTTTCAGCCTCAAGAAATCAGGCTGTTATGGTCTGGCTCCGCCCATAAGCACTTTGAGTGACAGTCAGACCACAGTCTGCACTGGTAGAGGGAGGGAGGGAGGGGGGGGGGGAGAGAGAGAGAGTTCAGTTCAGTTCAGAGTTTTTATTTGCCACATGGAATAATACAATCATAGTTTCTTCATTAAAAAATCATAAATAGTCATTCCATGGACAAAAGGAGCAGGAAGAAGAATAAATCTTATAGTTACCTGCCCCTTATTCCTAAACTAACATGTATTTTCTTAATGGTCGGCGTATAACCTTATTTACACAAATAATCATTTATACCATGAGAGAGAGAGAGAGAGAGAGAGAGAGAGAGAGAGAGAGAGAGAGAGAGAGAGAGAGAGAGAGAGAGAGAGAGAGAGAGAGAGAGAGAGAGAGAGAGAGAGAGAGAGAGAGAGAGGCAATGCCCCCTCTCGGCTCTCTCTTCCTTTCTCTCCCTCCAAAGCGCACGGCTCCGCAGCTCCACTCGCTGATGAGACGGGGCAGCTTTTTTCTTTCTTTCAATCTCCCGTGTGGCGCGCGGCCGGCAGGTACCCCCCCCCCCCAAGTGCCCCCTCTCTCTCCCTCCCTCCTTCTCTCTTCCTTTCTCTCCTTTCTCTCCCACTCGGCTCTCGCTGATGAGACGGGGCAGCTTTTTTCTTTCTTTCAATCTCCCGTGTGGCGCGCGGCCGGCAGGTACCCCCCCCCCAAGTGCCCCCTCTCTCTCCCTCCCTCCTTCTCTCTTCCTTTCTCTCCTTTCTCTCCCACTCGGCTCTCGCTGATGAGACGGGGCAGCTTTTTTCTTTCTTTCAATCTCCCGTGTGGCGCGCGGCCGGCAGGTACCCCCCCCCCCCCCCCCCAAGTGCCCCCTCTCTCCCTCCCTCCTTCTCTCTTCCTTTCTCTCATTTCTCTCCCACTCGGCTCTCGCTGATGAGACGGGGCAACTTTTTTCTTTTCTTTCTTTCAATCTCCCGTGTGGCGCGCGGCCGGCAGGTACCCCCCCCCAAGTGCCCCCTCTCTCTCCCTCCCTCCCTCTCTCTTCCTTTCTCTCCTTTCTCTCCCTCTCGGCTCTCTCTTCCTTTCTCTCCCTCCAAAGCGCACGGCCCCGCAGCTCCACTCGCTGTCTAGTCTAGGTAGAATGGGGGCGGGCATTAGCTCCAACCACAGAGCCAATCGCATCACTGTGCGCCGAATGACGTGACTCAGGACTTCAAATCAAAATGACCCGCTTTACTAGAGGACGAGAGGGGCTGGGCTGAATCGGAGCAATCCGCCAATATGGTATTTAGACCCTAAAACACATTCATACGAACTCCTATTACTATAATACAATGCTAGAGACTGAAAAATGACATTTATAATAAATCATAGAGTAATACAAAGTGTCAGTTTGGTAAATAGGGTTTGGTGCTGGCTCTTGTGGACTGATTGGTATTAACCTAAGAAGCAATGACTGTACTGGGTTAATGCTAGATAGGCCATTGATTCATGACACAAACCATATAAAGGGAAGGTTAAAAGGTCTGAGTCAGCAGACCCCCCCTCTGTTCACTGAAGGAAGACACCGGCAAGGAGATCGAGGAGGGGGGGGCCAGCTAGCCCCCACAGAGGAAGTCAGGGGGGGCGGACCAGCCTCCCCCCAGAGAGGTCATCTAAGGAGAAACGCCATGTATGGAAGCAAGGAAACTATGGGGGGAAGTCAGGGTATAAAACAATGTATTTGGTGAGAGAGAGAGCAGGCCAGCTCAGACCCGCCACCGACCGTCCCCAGGGGGTCTGATGCTGCGCCTCCACCTCTCCACCGACTGTTACTACTTTGCCCTACGTGAGTAAACTGTATATTGAATAATCACTGTTTGTGATAACTTAGAGTAAGATGTCTATCTTAAAACCAGGTTTAACCATGTAGGTGGCAAAGAGTACTATTGGTCTATTTCATTGATAAACATGACTACTATTTATGTGCAAAAACTGTCTTGATGTGAGAAGCCACCGTGTCAGGGCTATTTGATTATATAACCTCATCAATCCTTTTGTACAATCATGTGTTATGATGAATAAATTCCTGTATGTAACTAATGCATTATCCACTCTTGGCCGCTGAGGCAAATAAATGAGTTTGGACCATAGTTCCTTTTGTCTGGCTATACAAGTTTATTTCTCATCTGACTAAGTCAGATGAGGACCATGTTTCTATCACTCTGTCCTTCTTCCCTCTATTTTACAGCCTGTATGCACTGCAAATGACCTAGATATTGTATAAGAATATACAACAAAAGTGGTGCCGTTTTTAAGACTCGTTCTGATTTGTTCACATATGATCAAGCAGTAAAAAAGAGCCGGGGGTTGGGGATTTGCGGTGCAGAGTGGTTGCTGTCTGGATGGAGGAACGAGGGATGATTCGAAAATTGGTTGTGTAGCCACAGTGGGGCCCAGGGTGAATATATTGTTTGCGTACAGGAATGGTGGAGTGATGTTAGATTTAGACTGTCCGAAGATAAAGGCAGCGCGCTTGTTGTTCAGTAAAGAGGCAATCATGAGCTTTTTGATGATTGTGTGGTTATTAGAAATAGAATAGAATAGAATAGAATAGAATAGATCTTTATTTGTCATTGTTGGTACAACGAAATTTGTTAGGAACATCACCACTGGCATACAACATAAGATATAACATGTGCAAAATAATAATGTCAATAATAATAGTAATATAGTAATAGAGTATCAATGTCCCAATGTCCCAATATATAACATACCATCATTGTCCCAAGTGCATCTAGTGCTTGTGCAAATAAATTAATAAATATAAATATTTCAGTCCAGTGAGTTGATGGAAGGAGGGGGGGGGGGGGGGGGGCGTTGACTTGCAAAGGATGAAGTATTGTATAGTGCAGCAATGCAAGTCCGGTTCACAGTTATTGTTGTAATGTGGGAGTGGGAGTTATGTCACCGGGGGTGGGATGCGGGGGGGGGGGCAAGTTGATGTTCGTCGTTGAGCAGCCTGACAGCCCGTGGGTAGAGGCTGTTGGTCAGTCTGCTGGTTCCGGACTGGATGGATCTGTACCTTCGACCAGAGGGCAGCAGTTGAAAGAGATGGTTTGCTGGGTGGTACTGGTCTAGTAAGATGTTATTTATACGCCGTAGGCAGCGGGAGGTAAAGACTGTGGAGATATCTGGGAGGCTAGCTCCAGTGATCCTCCTCGCAGCCTTGACCACTCTGTGGAGGGCCTCCTTCTCTGCCCTGGTGCAGCCAGTAAACCACACCAGTAGTCCGTACGTGAGTACACTCTCTACTGCGCAGTGGTAGAAGTTGGCCATCAGTCCCTGTGGGAGTTTAGCCCATTTAAGCTTCCTAAGATAGAAAAGGCGCTGCTGTGCTTTGCCCACAGCAGAGGCAATGCTGACCCCCCAGGACAGGTCATCAGACATTGTCACGCCCAGAAACTTAAATTTTGAAACCCTCTCCACCTCCTCATTCCCAATGAGGAGTGGAGAGTGGCTGAGGTCACCAGTCCTGCGGAAATCGATGATCATCTCCTTGGTCTTCGTGGGGTTGAGAGCAAGGTTATGACCATCGCACCACTCCACTAGTTGCTCAACCTCCCTCCTGTATGAGGTCTCATCATTCCCTCTGATGAGGCCAAGCACTGTTGTGTCATCTGCAAATTTTACTATGAGGTTAGATGGAGAGGAGGAGGCCGCTGTCGACCTGCTTGCTTGGGTTTTTATTGCAGTAAATACGAGCAGCGTATTTGTGCCATGCCATTGTGAGCAGGATGATGGAACTTTTAAATTTTTTGTTGATTATATAAAAGCGGCGGCCCGACGAGTAGTTATTAGTCATATTTTAGGGACAGGCTAGGGCTGATGTTAGGCGGCGCTGAGGAGATGGTGACACAGGGTGTCCAGTTAGGAGGCTGCGTTGGATTGAGCAGACCTGAGTGAGGGAAAATATACGAATTGTATGACTGTCTGGTGAACGTAATAGCTTAAGGTGATCCAAAGCACATAAGATAGTTTAAGTAAAATACTTGAGGGGACACGGCGAGGAGCGGTAGAACGTGGATTATAGTTACAGAAATGCAGGAAGTGGGACTGTGAGGTGGCTGGACAGTGATGGACAATGCAGGGTAGTCAGACATCTTAAAGAGAAGATTATAGGGTTAGGTAAAAAGAGTGATGAGTGTGTAAATGTGGGAGTCTTTACCCTGTTAGTGGGACGAAATTTTATTATTAAATATATGACTGGGTTCGCCGCTCAGAGGACTGTGTATGAGGCGGTGGATTAGGAAAAATATGGGTTTTTTAGGATTGTGGACACTAGAGGATGTTCGGTGAACAATTTTTAGATGAAAAGTCGGCTTACACAGGAATCTTGATGGTTATAAATGTTGCGCCATGTAATTGAAGCCTCGTACAGGGAGTTGGTTTGTTTGTTTAATGTAATGTGTAAATGTATGTGATCATAGCAAGCTTGACGAGGGTTGTTATGTTGTTAAACGTGGATCGGAACGATACGAGTCTGTGAATCATATTGGAAGTTGGGGCTAACTAGCTTAGCTGTGGAGGAACCACGGTAATCTATGGACGTTATGGCGGCGGTGTGAAAGATTTGACGGAAGGCTGTGGGAGCAATTGTAGTCGGGAAGCGAGTCGAGTGGTATGCTGAGGTAATTATGGCCGTATTAATGGTTATATTTGATGCGGTAATGATTGTGTACGATGTTAGTGTGGAGGAAAGATGTCGCTGTTTGATGACGTGGTTGTGTTGAGAGGAGTGTGTGTGGACGTCCTGTCTGTGGAGCCAGGTGAGGTGAGGAGCAGTGGTTTTGGTTTATGATTCGTGTTGAACTGTGTAACGGCGTTGGTATATTAGAATGTTTTAAATTCTTTTACGATAGTTTGTTCTTTTAAAGTAGTTTGTTGTTTAAACATGTGTAAGTTGTTTAGAGTTAGACTGGTACTGAGCGGACTGAATGAATGTACGGATCTGGATCACCACATAATGCGCGGATCTTGGAGTGTTGAACATCACATCAGGCTGGCTAGCTACTTAGCTGGTATGAGCGTTTGGGAGATAACGCCGTGAAAAGGGCTTGTGCAATATTATGGTTAGAAGCGGCGTAGTGGCGTTGTGTGAGGGATGTTTATGTATGGAGCGATTGTGTAATAATAACGTTGATTGGGAGTTATTTGCAAAAGTTGGTCGCTTCTGACGTCATATTGTGGGGCCTAGGAAGGGGATCGCATTAGGCTGGCTAGGCTATTAGCTAGCATGCAGCTGTTTTGTGAGATTGCGGGCGCCATGTGGGACGATTAAAGTTTTAGAAGTGACTGTTAGGAAGTGTTAGAGAGCGCGGTGGATGTCGTTGCATTGTATTAAGACGAAACGGGGTGTTTTGTGATGATAGTTGTACGTTTTCGCGAATATACGTTGTTTGCTCTTTGCGCCGTTTGCGCTAGTGCGCATGCGCGGATCGCTGTTTTTCATTCATTCGCTCTAGGAAAAACGGGTGAGTTTATATTTAGCTTTGTGCTATATGTTTGTGAATTGTACATTGTATTTTTGTGTAAACCAGGGGAAAGAGATGTAACATGTATGGTGCTTAGATTAAGGGAGGTAGTAAACAAATGTGGAGATAGTCAATAAGGGTTTACTTAGGCTGCAAACAAAGCAGTGAGCCTATCAAGGAGAAATGAAATAATGGATGCATTGCCTATGATAAACTGGGATTCACAAACTAGCTACTCTGGGTGATTGTACTATTGATGAAAGGAATACACATTAGACACCAGTGTATGTTCTTGACCAAGGGGGGGTAGTTTGAAAGTAGCTATAGGCTGAATTTGGTAAAATGCTCTACACTAGAAATACATGTTATTTGCAGTAGAATCAATTTGTCGCATGTGTATGTTATAAGGGAGTATTTGGAACTGACCGCTAATAATGTTTTTCTTAAATGAGTGATGCTTATATTTGTAAAAATGCATGGATATTGTTGTGTGGAACCGTGATGTTGAAAATGTTGAAGCTTGCTTTAATGACACTGTTGATTTGATGTTTGCTGCAAGTCTTTAGATCATGGGGATGATAATTTAATGATGTAGGCTTGTTAGCGTATATATAGTTGCATTGCTATGTTGAAATCTGTTGATTCTTGTGTGCTTGGTTAAATCTGTTGATTTGCATAGGCTAAATGTTTTATATTGGAATTTGATACAAGCCCAGTCGTGGAGCAGGATAATTTAGTGACGAGGGACTTGTTTATATGCTGTTTTGATGACTGTATGAGTGTGTTTTTGCAGTAATTGTAAATGATTTGCTATGTAGTCTGTAATGAGTTCTGTGTTTGGCTGTTAGGGTCAGGCGAATGTATTACTTTTAGACTCTAGGGGACATTTGCCCCTGGGGGTAGAATGTGTGTATTGATTAACCTTTTGTTGAATTACAGGAGGGTCATGGGGTGGTAAAGCGATTTAGGAGAGGTCACAGGTTGGTCCAGTTGCAAAAGTGTGAAAGCGGGAGAGGTATTTTTACAGCAGGAGGGAAATAGCAGTGACAGGAGGTGGAACAAGGGGGGCTAATTCAGGACAGCTGAGTAAGTGGTTGCGAAGGTCATTGGAGCCAGTTCAGATGAGGTTATTTACGTTGAATGGCTAACTATTTGATTAGAAGGAATAGCGGTAGACTCTCAGGGTACTAGGAATGCTTTGAGATTCTATCGTTGAGAGGGAGTTCCTAGACTCTTTCTGGCAGTGGGTAGGAGTCTAAGTGGAGTATATTGGATTAGCCTGAGGTTGAGAGCAGGGCAAGCTGAGTGAGGAAGGCAGGGAAACTAACAACATTGTCTGTGAACCTGAAATAAATGATTAATGAGTTATGTTGTGTTGTGGGTTGAGTGATGTATGTTATATGACTTGAGTTTTTGTTTGCATGAGTGAAACAAGCGTGAATGGTTTTTGTTTTTGGGTGGTTACCTAGAAATGTGAGGATGAGTTGAGTGGCGTGTGAGTGCGTGTCTGAGTGTTTTATGATTTCAGTGGGTGTTTGAGGCTGTGAGCTATTGAATGAGAGGAGGGAGAAATAACTACCCATTGTCTGTCTGTGGTTGATTAACAAGAGTAATATGTGTGTTTGCAGAGGACAAGGTTGAAATGGTCAGAGTGGCTGTGAATGATTGAGTGTGGTCTGTTTTTGAACTATGTTGTTTTCTTTTTTCAGTGGATGAAAGGCTGTTGATGGCGGGTCATAATGTGATTCTGTTATCTGGTTGAAGCCTAGAACTAAGCATGCCAAGCTCACTACAGGATGTTAGATCTTGTGGTGAGCCAACTGACCACTTTTAGTATAAGCCATATCTAGTTATAGTTGAAACAATAGGGACGATTAATAAGTGGTTTTGTTTCTTTTACGTGATTTTGTTTCTTTTTAATCACTGCCTGGGAGCTCTAAATACGTATGAATGAAATTGACTTGTGAAGTTTGACTAATTTTAGTTTTTCTTTCCTTTCTGAGGAGTCTAATTTTCAGGATTGGATGTGTTGTATAACTATGAGATATTGGATGGAAGGAGTTTATGTTGTTTCATATCATTTGAATGAAAGAGTTTATTTTGTTTAAGTTAACAGCCACTGTTGTGTGCCACTGTTGTGTGCTCAGAATGTGTGGATGAGCGGTTGGATTTAGATTTTTAGGTTTATTTTCTATTTTTAATCTGTAATTGTGTGGACTGGAATGCGGTTGAATGGGGACTCAGAGGTGTCAAGTCACAGGAACAGGATGCTTTGTTCCGGTTGAGAGTGTGTGTGAGTGTTTGGTTTATTTTTGTTTTTCTTTCCTTTCTAAGAAACTTTAATTTTAATGTTTGGTGCTTGTTCTTTTTATTGCTTTGCTGTTTTTAGTATGAATGGTGATTTCACATGTGGAGATGCAAAACATGTGGTTGAAGGATGTGTTTATTGAGATATTTTGTTGATTTTTTTCTTTTGTTCCCAAATGTTTTTCATGATCTGGTGGGAGAGGACTGTTGAAGGCTGAGATGCATTGGAACAGGTGGTCGACGAAAGCTAAGTAGTTCCACCACATTTGCATATGGATTATTAATGGCTTCCCTTAAAAGTATGTTAACATATTGTGTAAAAGAATTTGCATTGTGCTTTTGTCTCCTCACAGTTCAGTCGAGGGGGGAATGGGGAACGGCACATGTACAGGAGTCATAACTGTTGAGTATGAGTACATTCCATTAGATTACGACACAGTGGAGTGAACCTGTTCAGTTATTTCCTGTGGGAAATTATTAGATTGTGGAAAGAGGTCGCTTGTGGACACTAGCCCCTCCTTCATCATAACCCCAAGAACAGAGGCCAGGTTGGATTTGTGAAAACAGACACAGGTTTGGGAAGCGTCCAGACTGAGAGAGCCGTCTGTAAATCCGAGGAAGGACAGTCATAGGTCAAAATATGACGGGATCACAGGCCTACAACAATTGCTACGGCTGAGGCTGGCTAGCATAGGGGTGAAGGGGGAGGCAAGGCCGGTCTGGAACTGTGCAGAAAGGGTGAGCAAGGGCCTCTGTGGAATGTGAAATTTGGTTGGTGTGGAGAACGGGGGGTAACTGAACAATAGCTACTGATGGTCTCTGTTTGTGCACATTTGATTTGGTAAGACGCACAGACGGAGGGCGGATAGATTAACACAACGCAGGGTAAGAACATACACATCGATTAGGGTTAAAGTGAGGATAGATAGTGGAATTTTTTTTCATTGAGCACTGCTGTCCCCGCCCGACTGAAGCTGTGGAGACCAAGTTGGTGAGGTTTATGACCATTGTGTGTGTCATAAAAGGGGGGAGGATAGATGGGAGAGCCAGTTGATGAATTATGCAAAAATGTGGTTGAACTATTGTTTAAGAAAGAATTAACAGGAGAAGAAAATATGAATGGAAAATGAATATTGTGATACTAATGTATGTTTTCAGATCATCTAAGAATGTGGGAACAAACTTTTCTGTAAATTAAGAAAATTGGGTTTTAAATTTGTGATTTATTATACTTTAATGTGTAATGTTTAGATTAAATTGTTTTAATTGTTTTCAACAAATAGGCCTCTGGCTGTGAGCCCAGAGGAACAAAGCCCGATGAAAGTAAGTGGTAAACACTGTTTCAAAGGCAGGATAAGTTAAGTGGGAGAGCTGATAAACGGGTTATTAGCACTCCCGGGAGGGGATCATAGTCAGGGGCAACTGTGAGGGAAAAAAGAAGAAGACAAGAAGATCAGAATTGATGATATGTACCAAAGAAGAATGGGAAAAAATTGAGAAGAAATTGAGAAAAAATTGAGAAAAATTGAAAAGAATTATGATTTTTGTTATTTTGTTAAATTGTATGGTTAGTATGTATCTAAATCAAGTCAAGATACTGGTTATATGACAATGTAAATTGTCAAAGTGAGGAATTATGGTATATTGACTTGAGCAGACTGTTAGATCAACCCTGAAACTGAAAATATCTGTTATAATAGTTAATTCAAAATAATGCATTGATAGTGAACTGTAACATTACAGGGACTCTCAGAGTAATAAAACAAGGAAGATGCACAGCGTCAGTATTGTGTGACATTCCTGAGGAGTTGTCAGGCAAAACCTCTCTCATGATAAGATTGTTTACACAGTTGTATAGGACCGCCATTTCAACCCCCATGAACCAAACACCTTCTAGGGGGTGACGGTTGAAACACAGCACAAGAGGCTAAAAGCGGATATGCCTCTGTGAGACAAGACCAATGTGTAAGACTGGTTGAATCTATACAATAATAGATTAGAGACAAGACACACAGGTAAAATTATGCCTTAAGTCTGTAGGAAACTAAAACCATATCAAATTAGAAAGTAATTTACAAAGATTTGAATACCATTTTAGGAATGTCAAAGCTGGTTAAATAATAAAGCATTTTCCTTTAAATCATAGAGTAATACAAAGTGTCAGTTTGGTAAATAGGGTTTGGTGCTGGCTCTTGTGGACTGATTGGTAATAACCTAAGAAGCAATGACTGTACTGGGTTAATGCTAGATAGGCCATTGATTCATGACACAAACCATATAAAGGGAAGGTTAAAAGGTCTGAGTCAGCAGACCCCCCCTCTGTTCACTGAAGGAAGACACCGGCAAGGAGATCGAGGAGGGGGGGGGCCAGCTAGCCCCCACAGAGGAAGTCAGGGGGGGCGGACCAGCCTCCCCCAGAGAGGTCATCTAAGGAGAAACGCTATGTATGGAAGCAAGGAAACTATGGGGGGAAGTCAGGGTATAAAACAATGTATTTGGTGAGAGAGAGAGCAGGCCAGCTCAGACCCGCCACCAACCGTCCCCAGGGGGTCTGATGCTGCGCCTCCACCTCTCCACCGACTGTTACTACTTTGCCCTACGTGAGTAAACTGTATATGGAATAATCACTGTTTGTGATAACTTAGAGTAAGATGTCTATCTTAAAACCAGGTTTAACCATGTAGGTGGCAAAGAGTACTATTGGTCTATTTCATTGATAAACATGACTACTATTTATGTGCAAAAACTGTCTTGATGTGAGAAGCCACCGTGTCAGGGCTATTTGATTATATAACCTCATCAATCCTTTTGTACAATCATGTGTTATGATGAATAAATTCCTGTATGTAACTAATGCATTATCCACTCTTGGCCGCTGAGGCAAATAAATGAGTTTGGACCATAGTTCCTTTTGTCTGGCTATACAAGTTTATTTCTCATCTGACTAAGTCAGATGAGGACCATGTTTCTATCACTCTGTCCTTCTTTCCTCTATTTTACAGCCTGTATGCACTGCAAATGACCTAGATATTGTATAAGAATATACGACATATCTCCGGGGCTGTATTATCTCGTTAAAATTGGAATCTGAATGTAAACGTTCCTGGGCAAAAAATGTGGCAAAACAACTAGATGCCGCCCGGTCAGCTCTAGACCAACTTCTGACAAAACAAGCTAAGTTCACCATCTACGCGGCAAAGCACCAGTTCTATGAATCGGGAAACAAACCAGGTCGACTTTTGTCTCGACTGGCTAAAGGTAAACAGAATTCTAACACAATAACCTCCCTCAAAGATGACAACGAAGTTAGCCATCACACCTCTAAGGATATAAATAGAATTATGAAATCCTTTTATCAAAAGTTATACTCTTCAGAGTGTGGAACCTCTGACTTGCAGAGGAAAAACTTTCTTGATAAAATAACATTTCCATCACTATCTGAAGAACACAGAGAGTCTCTCTGTAAAGATATAACAGAGGAAGAAATACTCATAACGATAAAAACCCTTAAAGGGGGTAAGGCCCCAGGCCCGGGCGGTTATGGCCCAGAATTCTATAAAAAAAATGAGTAAGGTTAAAGTCGGACCTCTGAGAGAGATGTATGCAGACTCATTACAAAGAGGCAGTCTTCCCCAAACACTGAACCCGGCTAATATATCTCTCATCCTTAAAAAAGATAAACCAGCCGACATGTGTGGCTCTTATAGGCCCATTAGCTTGATAGCGGTGGATAGTAAAATACTCTCCAAATTATTAGCAAGGAGGATAGAGGGACTGCTGCCTCTGATAATAAACCCAGACCAGACAGGTTTTGTACAAGGCCGACACTCCATTGCAAACATGAGGCGGTTACTGAATGTTATACAGTACTCTAATCAGCTGAAACACAAAGCGCTAGCAGTGTCACTAGACGCGCAGAAAGCTTTTGATAGAGTAGAATGGCGGTACCTGTTCGACGTCATGGAGAGATATGGACTTGGAGGGGATTTCCTTAAGTGGATTCAAACCATCTACCACTCTCCCGTGGCCTGTGTCCTTACCAATGGTACCTGCTCTGAGCCTTTCCCCCTGGCAAGAGGCACAAGGCAAGGGGACCCCCTAAGCCCATTACTGTTTGCCGTAGCACTCGAACCGCTAGGAGAGGCTATCCGGTGTCATCATGAAATTGAGGGGGTCTCACTCACGACAGGGGGCACCCCCCACAAAATAGCTCTATATGCAGATGACATTATACTGTTTCTGTCCTCCCCGAAGAGGTCAGTGCCTACTGTCCTGTCAATTGTTAAAGACTTCGGCGCTATCTCAGGCTACAAAATTAACCAAAGTAAATCTGAGGCAATGCCACTAGGAACCCTGACCCAATCAGACATCCCAGATAATTTTCCTTTTAAATGGACTACGTCAGGATTCACATATCTTGGCATTAAAGTCTCTCCCAACTTAAAAGATATGGCACGTCTGAATCTGGCCCCAGTCACCACAGCGGTTAAGAGAGATCTGGAACGGTGGCATGACCTCCCACTATCAGTCATGGGACGGGCGAGTCTAATAAAAATGAACATTCTACCCCGCCTTCTATACCCCTTACAAATGCTTCCCATATGGGTATCCAAAAAAGATATTAAAGATCTGGAGAATGCTTTTTCTAAGTTAATTTGGCATGGAAAGAGACCCAGGCAAAGATTTAAAATCTTGCAGCTACCAACCAGTAAAGCGGGCCTTGCCATGCCAAATATACTCTTCTATAACTGGGCCTGTCACGCTCGTTACATCTGGGAATGGTTACAAGTAGGGATGCTCGATATTGGCTTTTTTACCGATACCGATATTCCGATATTGTCCAACTCTTAATTTCCGATACCGATACGATACCGATATCAACCGATACCGATATATGCAGGGTTTCCCCCCAAAAAAACGAAATAATTTCAGGTAACTAATAATTTCACTGGATGCATTCAAAAGGCTTTCTAAATGTAAGCATTATCTGTGCAAAATATGATCATTAAAAAAGTTAAAATTAACATACAAGTTGTTGAATTAAACCAACATGCATACTTTTGACAATAAATAAAATAAGAATTGGTTCTTACTTGCTTGCCTGGGTAAATAAAGGTTAAAAAAAAAAAAAAAAAAAAAAAAATTGTTTTTTTTATTTTTTTTACCGATACCGATATTTTCCGATATCACATTTTACTGCCGATATCGGCCGATAATATCGGTTGGCCGATAATATCGGACATCCCTAGTTACAAGCCTATCTACACAATAAGAACTGTGTGGACTCGTGGGGCTGCTCACCAAACTCACTATGGGCACTGGTAACTGGTAATAAAGATAAGATTCATAGGGAGATACGAGGCAATCCAATTATCTATAACTCTATCAGAGTGTGGCGACAGATTACCATCTACACAGGGAGAGGAGACCTAAGATCATTGCTAATACCAATCTCTAGCAACCATGAATTTGGACCTGGGCGCAGTTCGGTCATCTTTAAGACCTGGCACTCACTAGGGCTTCGTGTATTGGGGGATCTGTTTAGGGATGGTGTGTTGATGTCGTTTCAGCAACTGCAAACACAATTTAACCTCCCAAGACAAATTTCTTTTGGTTTCTTGCAAATACGACATTTTATTAACTCACTACAGCTGCCAACGCCAATGGGCTTCCTTTACAGCAAAACAGAGAACTTCTTATCCAACTGTAGTAAGGTATCACATTTCATCACAGCGTTTTACTCACTGCTGTACTCACTGGACTCACAGGAGTTACCATCCCTCCGCAAATGGGAAAGAGATTTTAACAGTGAATATATTGAAGATGACTGGCAGAAGGCCATTGACTCAGTTAAAAAGGTTTATACTTGTAACAGACTAAGAGAAACACAATATAAAATTCTTCACAGATTACACATCACACCTCAAGTTTCAAGTTTCTTTAATATTTGTCATACAGAAGTACAGAATACTTTTATACAAAATGCTTCTTACTGTTACGCTCCAGAGACTGTGCAAGACAAGATAAGTATGAAATAAAATAACATAGTAAAATTAGAAGTAAAAAAAATGAGGTCACAGTGTTCAGTTTAGACATATGTACAATGTTCAATGCAGAATAGACGTAGTTACCATACAATATACAATACTGTGCAGTGTACTAATATACAATACTATATAGTGCAAGGCAGAAATGGGACGAGGTGCAATTTAGGTACAATTCACAGTAGGTGTACGAGTTGTAGTGCAAATCCTTTGTCAATAAATATAAAGTGTAAAGTGTGTTTGTGTGATCTAAAGTGTGGAGAGTGGGTGCTGCAGTGTGTTGTTTGTTTGAGTGAGTGTGTGCGTGTGGGTGTGTGTGCTGTGTGCATTTGATGGTTGTTGCATAGTGTTTATTGTTCGTTTAGCAGCCTGATGGCCTGGGGATAGAAGCTTCTTCTGAGTCTTTCTGTGCTCGCCTTAAGACTCCGGTATCGCTTGCCTGACCGCAGCAGTTCAAAGAGGCAGTTGTTCGGGTGGCTCGAGTCCTTAATAATTCTCTTAGCCTTCCCCTTGCACCGCTTGTTGTAAATGTTCTGGAGGGTGGGAAGCCCCCCTCCAATTGTGCGTTCGGCTGAACGTGTCACTCTTTGTAGTCTGCTACGGTCTTGTGCAGTGCTATTCCCAAACCAGGAGGTGATGTTGCCGGTCAGGATGCTCTCTATTGTACATGAGTAGAAGTTCCTAAGGATCTTCTGACTGACTTGGAACTTCCTTAGGCGCCTGAGGAAGTAGAGGCGTTGTCGTGCCTTCTTCACAACACTGTCAATGTGTGTGGTCCATGTCAAGTCCTCGGATATGTGGGCTCCGAGGTACTTGAAACTGTTCACTCTCTCAACCGGTGCCCCGTCGATGCTGAGGGGGCTGTAGTCCTTGACCCCCGACCTCCTGAAGTCCACAATCATCTCTTTTGTTTTGCTGACGTTCAGGGAGAGGCAGTTCTCCTGACACCACTGTGACAGGTTCCCTCTTCCAGGTAGGCCCTTTCGTCGTTGGCAGAGATCAGGCCCACCACTACTGTGTCATCAGCAAATTTGATGATGGTGTTGTTGTTCCGCTGTGCTACGCAGTCATGTGTGTACAGGGAGTAGAGGAGGGGGCTCAGAACACAGCCCTGGGGGGCCCCTATGTTGAGCATGATGGATGAGGAGGTGCAGTTGCCGGCTCTTACCACCTGGGGTCTGCCCGTCAGGAAGTCCAAGACCCACTGGCAGAGGTCATAGTTCAAGCCCAGGTCCCTGAGCTTGGCTATGAGTTTGGAGGGGACTATGGTATTGAATGCTGAGCTGTAGTCGATGAACAGCATTCTCACATAGTTCCCCTGCCTCTTGTCCAGGTGTGATGCTGCTGTGTGCAGCACATGGGCTATGGCGTCCTCCGTGGACCTGTTGGGGCGATATGCAAATTGCAGAGGGTCCAGGTTGATGGGGAGGGAGGAACAGATGTAGCCCTTCACTAGCTTCTCAAAGCACTTCATGGCTATGGAGGTGAGGGCTACAGGGCGGTAGTCGTTGAGGCAAGCGGGCGTAGATTTTTTGGGTACAGGGATGATGGTGGACTTCTTCAGACAGGTGGGGATGACAGCCTGTTCCAAGGACAGGTTGAAGATGTCAGTGAATACCGGGGCCAGTTGGTCGGCACAGACTTTTAGGACGCGGCCGGGGATGCCGTCCGGTCCTGCTGCCTTCCTGATATTCACTTTTTTAAAGATCCGTCTCACCTCATGCTCTGTTACCCTGAACACTGAGTCTCCATCAGCAGACCCCCCCCCCCCCATTGCCGTGGTTTGTAGGCTGGTGTTGTTATTCACAGCCTCAAACCTCGCATAGAAGGAATTGAGATAATTTGCTAAGGAGATGTCACTGTTCAGTTTGAGGGGGGTGCCTTTGTAGTCTGTCATTGTTCTGAGGCCCTGCCACATGCCTCTAGAGTCAGCCTGTTCAAACTGAAGTTCAACTTTATCCCTGTAACGCCGTTTTGCCTCTAGTACTGCTCTCCTGACGTTGTATCTTGCCATCTTGTGTTCTTCCATGTTGCCTGTCACCAGCCCGGTGTTGTATGCTGATGTGCGCACTTTCAGAGCCTCACGGACGGATTTGTCTACCCAGGGCTTTTGATTTGGGTAACTGTGTTACTAAACAAAATGGACCGTTCAATATCTCCATTATGTTCGAAATGTCAAACAGATCTGGGCACCTACTATCACTACTTTTGGGAATGTAAGTGTATATCAAGGTTCTGGGGCCAAGTGGCACGTGAGCTGAGTGACATTTTCAAGGTGAAAATAAAGAAGGATCCAGGAGCTTTTTTACTGGGACTCCCATCAAAGGAAAATAATTTGACACCCTTACAATTCAAACTATTTGATAAACTTCTGCTTTCAGCCCGGAAATGCATTTTGATAAACTGGATTAAGGATAGGCCTCCATCCATACAGATGTGGTACAGAGAGATCTTCGGTGTGCTACCCCATGAAAGACTCTGTGCAATGCATAGAGGCAACAACGCTTCCTTTCAGGATGTGTGGGTCCCACTATTGGACTACTTTCCTGCTACAATTTCTCAGATCCTTCTAAAGGCCCAATGCCCCATTGTATGGACAGACTTTGGATAGAAAAAAATAATATATGTATATATATGTATGCCTACATGTGAATGGGCTCGAGGCAAGTGCAGTACTGTGCAGTGCCTGTCTGGGTTAGATTTCCTTTTTTTGCTTGTTTTTCTTTTTGATCTGTTGTTGCTGGCATGACGGCATAGATGAACTGGAGGAACCCCCCCCCCCCCCTTCTGTCCCAATGTGTGTTTTGTAATGTAAGTAACTGTATGTGAAAAATCTTTTAAAAAAACCAATAAAAATATCAAAAGAGAAAAGAATATACGACACATTCATTTGCATTTTTTCCAAAATTAGACAGCTTATTTGCAATCTTCCCCAGAGTCAGACAAGAAAATAGGTACCCTTCTCATCTCTGATTGCAGTACAGAGAGAGAGACCCGCAGCACACTAGCTAGTTTACACAATGACTGGAAGTGGATACCATTAGCTTACCATAAAAAATTATGAAATACACTTTCCAACAATGCCAAAACGGTCTTATTTATATGTTGTGACTTATGTATTGTTTGTAGAAATAACACCCTCAGTCTGTTCAACCACCGGGAATTTACAGCTACCATTGTGGCATGCAGCATATATGGGCCATTCTACCGAATTAGTTCAAAGTGCGGTCCCACAACAAGAAAAATTATTTAACAAAACAATTAAGTATTCAGGCATAGATATTTACTAACAATATGTTATGATCTAAACCCAAGGCATTAAATGAGATTGTGATGAGCTAAATATATACAAAATCATCATTTATAGGGTACTTTCTATTGGGAAGTATGCTGTCCCAAACCCTGACCCGTACATTAAAATGTATGTAAATAACACTTACTTTTTTTTTAGATTTAGTTCAATGGTGTAATTTCAAAGATCTTCATGATTAAGTTTAAACAGAAGTTGAAAGATTTAGATTTATTGTGGGTTTAATTTTTTTATACAAAAAAAGATCTTGTCCCTAGTCACTACCGAAACACATGAGTTTTAGTCCATTGGCTGAGCCTGGTTTTTAGCCACACCCCTGCATTTTGACCAGGCAGTAACACTGCCTCCCTGTCCCTCATGGCTGCATGGTAAGTAGCTAAATCCCATACTTTTGAAATTTATGCGTTCCAAAGTCTGAAAATCAGTGTGTAACTTTAAGAATTGTCACCACCGAACACATTATTCTCTTCAATTAAGTAAACTTTTTGGGGTTTCATGCTAAATATTATGTTTTTATGTGTGTACACCTCTTCAAAGATGTGTATGCTAGCCATGTGCTTGCTAGCATTATTTAGTTATGCTCAAAGTTAGCTAGAATTGTCACTACCGAAACAGTTGATTGATTGATTGATTGATTGATTGAATGATTGATTGATTGATTGATTGATTGATTGATTGATTGATTGATTGATTGATTGATTGATTGATTGATTGAAAAATGTATTAACATATTGCAGAATGGATACAATACAGTATGGCTCAATACAAACAACTGCTAAGAGGATGAAGACCAGAAAAAGACTTTCGTCTTGTTTAAATAAGGGTCCTCCATTTTCAATTAATCAAGAATTGAAGTAAGACGGTGCTCGCCCAGGGCTACCAAAACAGTCACTACCGAAACATATGGTACATTTCGGTAGTGGTATGGTATGGTATGGTTTATTTCTTAATCCCTGAGGGGAAACATGGTTTGCCACCAGAGTGAATACAAATACAGAAACATGAAAGAAACAGTCACATGATACAATACAGGATACACAACACAGTAGGAGAGCCTCTCAACACAGTGCTAACGATGTTCGTTAAAAGATCTAACCGCAGCAGGAACAAAGGACCTTCTCAATCGCTCAGTAGAGCATTGAGGCATCAACAACCTATCTGTCATAATCACAGCACGGGCCTACTTCACTCCCCCTCCTTTTCCCCTCACATCCTCCACACGCTCCTCTTCATCCCCCTCTCTATCCACTGCGCACTCCTCATCATCCTCTCTTTCTTCAGTCACCCCTTCCTTCACCCTCATTTACCCAGATGTATTCCATCCCCCTAATTCACACACGGGCAAACACCCCACTCTCCCCAGCTGCACCCTATCCTCCCCTGATGAGGGGACTATATCTGCACCTCGACGCTGACCAGAAGCTGTCGTGGTATTAATTACCACTGCCCAGGTACGACATCTCTGCCACAAGCTCTACTGCTAGATACCCTCCGTGTATTGGCTTACTCTAACCCGTTTCTCTCCTGTGCCCCAAAGGACCGCCGTCCCTGTCTGGACGTCACCTGTTCCAGAAGAGGAACCCCTATTCTCCCGCTGCCACCCAGCAGCTCCAGCGTCCCTGTCTGGACGTCACCTGTTCCCGAAGAGGAACGCCTATACTCCCGCTGCCACCCAGCAGCTCCAGCGTCCCTGTCTGGACGTCACCTGTTCCCGAAGAGGAACACCTATTCACCCGCTGCCACCCAGCGGCTCCCCCGACAAGCACCAGGACCGCTTGCTCGCTCACTGCCGCCGTGGCAGCCACAGGACAGAACATTAACCCCGTTCTATTTCCCCCCAATTCCTGTGTTGCTCAATTTCCATTAAACACCCTTGAAACCGCTCCTTTCTCTTCTCGTGTATTCAGCAATTGGGCTGTGCTCCAGACTCCAGTTCTCACAGTATACCACGACCACGATGACAGCACCAGCTGTACACGAGACAGAGGAATGGAAGAAGTTTCAGAAGCAGTCTGTGAGTATCATTAACGGCCAGACCGCCCGGGTAGACCAACTCGCCCACTCCCTAGACGCCGTCACGGCACAGCTGGCCGCTCTCGCCCTCGACTCCGTTGAGCGAGAAAAACAGTATCTGCTTGTCGAGGCACAATTGGCACAGCAGGGCTCATCAGCCGCTACCCCCGCTGCACCAAGCCCCCCGCATAGGGAACCCCCTGTCCCCGCACCAGAACGTTATGACGGAAGCGTCTCCAAATGCTGTGCGTTTTTATTCCAGTGCTCGTTAGTGTTCGAACAACAACCCCACACGTTTCACAGCCATAGGTCTAAAGTGGCTTACCTGTCGGCGCTGCTTACAGGCGCGGCGTTGAGATGGGCCACCGCTCTCCACTTCAACAATTCCTTCCTCTGCAATTCGTACTCACAATACGTCGACGACATGCGTAAGGTGTTTGACCACCCTCCAGATGACTCAGAGGGGGCCTCCGGCTTGTTTTCTATCCGCCAGGGAAGCCGCAGCGTAAGCGAATACGCTATCGATTTCCACATCCTCGCCGCCGGCTCCGACTGGGGGGACACACCGTTGCGAGGCGCCTTTCGCCAGGGCTTGAACGACGCTATTAAAGACGAACTTGCGTCCAAAGAAAGACCCACCTCCCTGGGCGAATTAATCCATTTGGCCAGAGAACTGGACCTGCGTCTTCGGGAACGTCGTCGAGAGAAAGCTAGCACCACTCGTCCGCCTATACCCGGTCCGCCTCGTCGTGCTGCCCGCGCCGAAGAAAATAGGTCCTCCGAGCCCATGGATCTCGACCGCTCACGTCTCCCTCCCAGCGAACGCCGACACAGGCTCGCAACTGGAGCATGCCTGTACTGCGGTCAAACGGGTCACTCGGTTGCCTCTTGCTCGCTTCGCCCAAACGACGGGGCTCGACAGTAGCGCTGGGCGTCTGTTTGAGTTTAGATATCGCTCCCAGCTCTGGCCCAAACATGCTATTCCGCGCCACGCTGTGTTTGAATAACCAAACACTCCCGTTATCTGCCCTGGTTGACTCAGGGGCCGACGAGAACCTCATCGACGCCGGAGTAGTCTCCCGTTACAACATCGCTACTGACGCCCTGCCGATACCCCGCGATGCCCGGGGGTTAAACGGGAAACTACTCACACGGATTACTCGCCACACCGTACCCCTTCGCCTTCTGCTATCCGGGAATCACAGCGAGAGTATTCGGTTTCACGTTACCAACTCTCCCCACAATCCCATTGTTCTTGGCATGCCTTGGCTCAAGTTACACAATCCCGTTATCAATTGGCCTACCGGCCTGGTGACCAGCTGGAGCGCCCACTGTCACGTTGCTTGTCTACAGTCGGCTCGGCCGCCACTAGAGGGCGCCGGTTTGTACCCCCCCAAAGAGAACATAGATCTGTCTGCTATTCCGCCGGCCTACCATGATTTGAAGGCAGTTTTCAGCAAACAACAGGCTCTCTCCCTGCCTCCCCATCGCCAATACGACTGCGCCATTGATTTACTCCCCGGGGCGCCACTCCCCGCTAGTCGCCTGTTCAACCTCTCGCGCCCAGACAGAGAATCAATGGAGAAGTACGTTCACAAATCCCTGGCCTCGGGCATAATCACCCCCTCTTCTTCTCCTGTCGGTGCAGGATTCTTCTTCGTTTCCAAGAAGGATCGTTCCCTTCGCCCCTGTATCGATTAGCGGGGTCTCAACAACATCACGGTAAAGAACAAATACCCCCTACCTCTAATCGACTCTGCTTTTGAGCCCCTGCAAGGTGCCACCATCTTCACAAAACTGGACCTCAGGAACGCCTACCACCTTGTCCGCATGCGGGAAGGAGACGAGTGGAAGACGGCCTTCAAGACACCACTCGGCCACTTCGAGTACAAGGTAATGCCTTTCGGTCTGACCAACGCCCCTGCTGTCTTCCAGGCCCTCATCAATGACGTTCTCCGTGACGTACTCCACCGCTCCGTATTCGTCTACCTAGATGACATCCTGATCTTCTCCCGCTCCATGGAGGAGCATGTCCAGCACGTCCGCCGGGTCCTCCAGCGTCTTCTAGAGAACAAGCTGTTTGTCAAGGCGGAGAAGTGTGAGTTCCACGTCTCCTCCATCGGCTTCCTTGGCTACATCATAGAGGGCGGCAAGATCCGTGCGGACCCCGAGAAGATCAGAGCGGTGTCCGACTGGCCCCGTCCCACCAACGTTAAACAGCTCCAACGCTTCCTGGGATTCGGCAACTTTTATCGGCGCTTCATCAGGGACTACAGCCTGGTCGCGGCGCCTCTCACCCAACTCACCTCGCCTTCGGTGCCCTTCGTCTGGTGCGACGCAGTGGACTCCGCCTTCGCCGAGCTGCGCCGGCGCTTCACCACCGCTCCCATCCTCGTCCAGCCGGACACGTCCCGCCAGTTCGTGGTGGAGGTGGACGCCTCCTGCACCGGAGTAGGGGCGGTTCTTTCCCAGCGCTCTGCCACCGACCAGAAGCTGCACCCCTGCGCCTTTTTCTCACGCCGCCTAACCCCAGCCGAGGTCAACTACGACATCGGGAACCTGGAGCTCCTGGCGGTCAAGCTAGCCCTGGAGGAATGGAGGCACTGGCTGGAGGGATCGGAGGTCCCCTTCCTGGTTTGGACGGACCACAAGAACCTCGCCTACGTCTCAACGGCCAAGCGCCTGAACTCTCGCCAGGCTTGCTGGGCGCTGTTCTTCGCTAGGTTTAACTTCACCCTGACCTAACGGCCTGGTTCCAAGAACACCAAGCCAGACGCCCTCTCCCGGCAGTTCGTCCCTGAGGAGGGGTCCACACACCCCGACACCATCCTCTCTACCTCCTGTCTGGTGGCCACCGCCACCTGGGAGATCCAGTCCGTCGTCAAGGAGGCACAGCGTGCCCAGCCGGACCCAGGTAACGGTCCACCTAACCGGCTTTTTGTCCCTGACCTCGTCCGCTCCCAGGTGCTCGAGTGGGTTCACGCTTCCCGGTTCGCGTACCACCCGGGGATCGACCGGACACTATCTCTGCTGAAGAGGCACTTCTGGTGGGTCACCATGAGAGAGGACACCCGCGCTTTCGTCCTGGCGTGCACCGTGTGTGCTCGTGCGAAGGCCTCCCACCGACCGCCCGCCGGACTCCTTCGTCCACTCCCAGTCCCCGGTCGGCCCTGGTCGCACGTCGCCCTGGACTTCGTCACCGGCCTTCCCCTCTCACACGGTAACACTGCCATCCTCACCATTGTTGACCGTTTCTCAAAGGCTGTGCACTTCGTTGCTCTCTCCAAACTCCCCTCTGCTGCAGAGACTGCTGACCTGATGGTACTCCACGTCTTCCGGCTCCATGGGATCCCAGCTGACATCGTCTCCGACAGAGGCCCTCAGTTCATATCCCAGGTCTGGAGGGCTTTCTGTCAGGCTCTGGGGGCCACGGTCAGCCTCTCCTCCGGGTTCCACCCTCAGACCAACGGCCAGTCGGAGCGGGCCAACCAGGACCTGGGATCCGCACTCCGCTGCGTGACAGCCCGGGACCCCTCCGGCTGGAGCGCCTTCCTGCCATGGGTGGAATACGCCCACAATTCCCTCTCTTCGGCGGCCACAGGTCAGTCCCCCTTTGAGTCATCTTTGGGCTACCAACCCCCGCTGTTCCCTGCCCAGGAAGAGGAGATCGCTGTGCCGTCGGTGCAGGACCATCTCCGTCGCTGCAGGACGATCTGGGAGGAGACGAGGGCTGCGCTGCTCCGGACTGCGGACCAGAACCGGCGCTTCGCCGACCGCCACCGGACCCCGGCTCCCGCCTATGTACCAGGTCAGATGGTATGGCTCTCGTCTCGGGACCTGCCACTCAAATCCGTCTCACGAAAGCTAACCCGTTTCTCTCCTGTGCCCCAAAGGACCGCCGTCCCTGTCTGGACGTCACCTGTTCCCGAAGAGGAACGCCTATTCTCCCGCTGCCACCCCGTTCTATTTCCCCCCAATTCCTCTGTTGCTCAATTTCCATTAAACACCCTTGAAACCGCTCCTTTCTCTTCTCGTGTATTCAGCAATTGGGCTGTGCTCCAGACTCCAGTTCTCACACTATCACTGAATGAGCTTCGCAGAGCATCAAAAATACTGAACAGTCGATGGCCTTCAAAGGATCAAATGGTGTTCAGTTTGGTTCTAGTTTGCTTGGCTGTGGACAATGATCTCCAGTTCCCTCCAGTAAAACCCATTTTTTGTGATCCAGGATCAGACAACTCGGCCAGATTTTGTCCCGGTATTTCAAAACAATCCAGGATAGGATCAGCCTGATCCAGATTCAGACTTTTCAAGATTACTAGATCCTGAATATCAGTGCATTAATCCTATCAATCTCCATCTAGGTGATATGAAAAAGAATACAAAGAAGACAAGAGACCACATTGCAGAGACATCTATCACTCAAAAAATGTAATCTTTGGATTTAAATACAAATTGTATGTCGCCTTTTTCCACACAACTGTGTTGAGTAAATGTAACTTAACTTTATTTCTTAATATGGACTCAATGAAATCAAATAAATTATACATGAGTGAATAGAGTAAATGTAACTTAACTATATTTCTTAATATGGACTCAATGAAAACTAAATTATACATGAGTGAATTGAGTAAATGTAACTTAACTTTATTTCTTAATATGGACTCAATGAACTTTTTTCCACACAACTGTGTTGAGTAAATATGCATCATCATCATCATCATCATCATCATCATCATCATCATCATCATCATCATCATCATCATCATCATCATCATCATCATCATCATCAACTCCTGGGCCCAGGGAATCAGGAGGGAGGCCAATCACTGAGCCAGCCTTTTTAATGATTTTATTTATACGTTTTTTGTCAGAAACCGTGATGCTGCCCCCCACCAGAGAACAGCATTAAACAGGTGTTGTCGAAATATTATCATGTCATTATAGATCTGTGTTGAGATATCATACATATTCTATCATTGTACAACTTGACTGGGTTAAAACGCTCAGATAATTACTACAGTGTGTGTGTGTCTCTTGTTAGAACTTCAAGGTTATATTTTCTCTTCCTAGCCAGCCAAAGCAAGGTGGTGTTATTACTTCCCCTAACTGAGAACCCAGTTTGTTTATACTTTCAGTCATATCTGAATGTCTAGTGGATGTCATTTCAACTGTGTATTAATGTTACATCTGACCAGACCTCTTTGTCACTTTGCTGGTCAGACTCTTGTGTATGCACATGAAGTCTCTGATTGTAAACTGAACTTTCTACTGTGGCTACAGAGAAATAATTAAACTATGCTTTCTATTTTTTAATAACTCGACTCAGAATGATTTATACAACGGCTCAACTTTTGTCCTTTAATATTTTCCATAACACAGGACACTAGCCAGGTGACCTGCTGATGTCAAAGGATCTAAGCTTCCTCAGATGAAAAAGCCGAGACTGGGCTTTTTTTAACACAGAATCTGTATTCTGCTTCCAGTCCAGTTTACTGTCCAGGTGAACGCCAAGATATTTATACCGACTATAAGCCCACCAACAACTCTACCCCAACCACTGACCCCTCCCTACCTACCTGATGAGCTCGATAACTTTTATGCCCGCTATGACAGAGACAACCAGGAGGCGCCCACCAGGGCTGCTCTCTCTGCTAACCTCCAACCCCTCACTCTCCCCCACCAATGTGTGTACCACACTGAGCAGGACTAATGCACATAAGGCAGCTGGCCCTGATGGCATCCCTGGCCAATGGCCATGTGCTCAGGAACTGCACTGAGTCTTCTCCATCGTGCCAGTGCTGAAACACTCCTCTGCCACGAGCCTCAATGAATTCCGCCCATTGCACTCACCCCCATTATCATGAAATGCTTAAAGAGCCTGATCCTGGCTCACCTCAAATCTGGCCTTTCACTCACCTCACTGGACAGACACCAATTCACCTACTGTGAGAACAGGAGCATGGAGGACACTATCTCCTCAGTGCTACATTCCACCCTCTCCTACCTGGATGAGAGCAATAACCATGTGAGAATGCTGTTCATCGACTTCTGCTCAGCATTCAAAGTTTTCATCTACTCCAAACTCATCTCCAAACTTGGTGACCTGGAACCAAGGACCTCGACATCAACCCCTCTGTCTGCAACTCAATACTTGACTTGAACTAACAGACCCCAGTTCGTTAGGAAAGACAATCTCACCTGCTCCACCATCACCCTGAACACTGGCGTCCCGCAAGGCTGCGTGCTGAGCCCCTTTCTCAACTCCCTTTTCACTCACGACTGCACTACATGCCACCAACACCATTATCAAGTTTGCAGACGACACAACAGTGGTGGGCCTCATCAAAAACAATGAAGAGTCGGCCTACAGATAAGATGTTCAGCACCTGGTGGTGTGGTGTGCTGACAACATGGCCCTCTACGGCCCTCTACGGGTATTGCACTACCACCCCTGTGTTACGACCCAAGGGCCGGTCCTGCTGACCGGCAGGAGAATAACATTGGACAGTGCTCTCCTCCTGACATTGCTCCCTCTGGTGACCTAAGCCCGATGGTGCGGTCAGCCATTTTGTGTTGGTTGCACATTGTTGATTTGATTTGTAATATTATGTTATGCTGGGCCATCCCTGTCTGTGTTTGATGTTACACCCCTGTTGAGTTGTTGTGTGTCATTGCCTTAGTGTCTAGTTGTGTTTAGTGTGTCATTGCAGTAGTGCCTAGTTGTTGTTTAGTTTGGCATTGCTTTACTGTCATTGTGTATGTTGTGATTCTGTGTTGGCCAGGTGTTGTTGATTATCAATTAGTGTGGGTATATAGGTGTCTGTCTTTCCTCAATTCCTGGTGGCGACATTTCCTCCAGTATGCTGTGTGTTCCCCGTGCCGTGCCTTTGTCCTATCATGTGAGTTTGTTCAGTCAGTGAGATCGTTCTTCTGTTTGTTTTGTTATCAGTCCGTGTTTGTTACAGAGCCAGCCCGGCTGTGCCTCCTTTGTTTTGTAGTTTTGTTTGTAGTAAATATCCTTTCTTTAAGCTTCACCCCTCGTCTCTACCTCGTTTATTCTCCCTTGTCTGCTAAACTGTGTTCTCTACTTCAAATTAGTACCCAAGCGTTACACCCCTGCAGGACTTATACAACAGGAGGTGCAAATCCAGAGCCTGCAGAATAATGAAAGACCCTCACCACCCCAACAACAGCCTGTTCAAGCTGCTGCTGTCAGGCAAGCGCCTCTGCATATATACACGCAGCAAAAACAGCTTCTTCCCCCAGGCCATCAGCACATTGAACACTGATCTCTCCACACACAAGCACACATGAACACACACATACACACACAACACACATTCTGCACTCACTCACTCACACACAAACGCACCACAGGTAACTTTAAACACATAAGAAAATGACACGTTAAAGGAAGGAGAAAAAAAAAAGGTCAATGGAAAGAACTGTTGTGGTTCAGCTGTGTACAACAAAGTCATTCTTCTCAGCCTCTATTCCATAAGTTCAGTGTTCATCAAGTGAATCATCTTCAGACTGGTTTATTTGTGTATAGTTCTTTAAACAGAGCCGTTCCCCCCTTTTTTCATGACATGTTTGCCCACAATCAGGGCCGAGCAGTGCGGTCGCACAGGGCCTCGCGGGAAGGGGGGCCTCGCACAAAAAAAAAAAAAAATATATATATATATATATATTTATTATTTTTTTTATTATTTTTTATTGTTTTTTTTGCGAGGCCCCCCTTCCCACGAGGCCCTTTTTCATCACAGACCTAAAATCTAGTTTTGTTTATATGCTTATATATTTCACATTAGACACGTTTGTAGAATGTGTCTGACTTGTTCCTGGCTCTGCGGCTCTGCAGCAGACATACTCACTATTGGAGCTCTGGGGCTCTGCAGCAGACATACTATTGGTTTCAACGAAGGGAGGGGTTACATGTGTACAGTCAGCCGGCGTGCGTCAGCTGCGTTTGACTATTTCGCGCGTGCAGCATTGGAGGTTATGCTTATGCCAGCCAAGATGAAGAGGACGGTCGTTCGGCAGATGGACTGAAGATGAAAGTTGTTGCATGTTAGACAGTTCAGTCAGGCTAGCCATGTCGGCTTAGCTAAAGGCAGGGACAGCTAGTTAGCTTTAGCTACGTTATAATATCGAGTGCTAACGTGTGGTTCAGTCGGGATAGCCATGTCAGCTAGTAGCTAGCTTAGCTAAAGGCTAACTAGCGTTAGCTAACCTAGAGAGAGCGCGTGCAGCATTGTTATGCCAAGATGAAGAGGACGGTCGTTCGGCAGATGAACTTCGTCAACTCCACACGGTTGTCTCCATCCTCTTGGACGTTTGGTGAGTTTTTAATGCATTCTATTCTATTCCCGCCGTGGATATATCTCTCTCTCTCTCTCTCTCGGGCCGGCTAGCTATCGTGGCTAAGGCTAACGTTATGTTGGCTAACGTTATGTTGAGCCAAGCGGGCCGGCTAGCTAACGTAGCTAACGTTATATTGAGCCAAACGGGCCGGCTAGCTGTTGTAGCTAATGTTATATTGAGCCAAAGCGGGCCGGCTAGCTAACGTAGCTAACGTTATATTGAGCCAAACGGGCCGGCTAGCTAACGTAGCTAACGTTATATTGAGCCAAAGGGGCCGGCTAGCTGTTGTAGCTAATGTTATACTGAGCCAAAGCGGGCCGGCTAGCTAACGTAGCTAACGTTATATTGAGCCAAACGGGCCGGCTAGCTGTTGTAGCTAATGTTATATTATGCCAAGCGGGCCGGCTAGCTAACGTAGCTAACGTTATATTGAGCCAAACGGGCCGGCTAGCTGTTGTAGCTAATGTTATATTATGCCAAGCGGGCCGGCTAGCTAACATAGCTAACGTTATATTGAGCCAAACGGGCCGGCTAGCTGTTGTAGCTAATGTTATATTGAGCCAAAGCGGGCCGGCTAGCTAACGTAGCTAACGTTATATTGAACCAAATGGGCCGGCTAGCTGTTGTAGCTAATGTTATATTGAGCCAAGCGGGCCGGCTAGCTAACGTAGCTAACGTTATATTGAGCCAAAACGGGCCGGCTAGCTGTTGTAGCTAATGTTATATTGAGCCAAAGCGGGCCGGCTAGCTAACGTAGCTAACGTTATATTGAGCCAAATGGGCCGGCTAGCTGTTGTAGCTAACGGTGTGTACCTGGTGTCAGTACCTGGCTACTCTATTTGCAGTTAGCCTATTTAGCTGATGTCGGCCGTTGGCTCCTTGCTACTTTGTTTTCTCTGGTATAGACCCTCTTCTCTTTGGATTTAAGTGTTGATCTTTGTCCTTTTGGATCTATGTATATTCATGTTGCCTTTGTGAAGTTATCTTTTCCTTCTGTTTTGTTCTTCCATTAAAAGTTGAATATCCTTTAGGGGCTCATCTTAGCTGTCTTGCTTATCTCTCTCATACATGCTCTCTCTCTAACACACACACACAGACATGCGCTCTCTCTCTAACACACAAACACACATGCTCTCTCTCTCTCTCTCTCTTTCTAACACACAGACATGCTCTATATCTCTCTCTAACACACAAAATGACATGCTCTCTCTCTATATTTCTCTCTCTTTCTAACACACATATACATGCTCTCTCTCTAACACACACACACAAACAGACATGCTCTCTCTCTCTCTCTTTCTAACACACACAGACATGCTCTATCTATATCTCTCTCTTCAATTCAAATGGGCTTTATTTCACATTCTTGTATTTCTCCCAGTAGGTATGGGAGTTTTGAGTTATTGTCCATGTTTTCAAAGTCTCTTTGGGTGTTTGCAATTTGTGGGAAGTATATGTCTTGGTATAGTGGGCAGGTTGTTAAGAAGTGGAGCTCGGTTTCCACCTCATCTTGTGTGCAGTGGGTCTGTCTTCGCTTGGGAGCCAGGTCTGCCTATGGCGGCCTTTCTCGATGGCTAGGCTGTGCTCGCTGAGTCTGTACCTAGTCAAGGATCTTCTTAGTATTGGGTCAGTCACAGTGCTCAGGTATTCTGCCACTGTGTAAATCAAATCAAATCAAATTTATTTATAGGGCCCGACAACACACGTTAATGTCCCCATGGGCCGTACACGTCTTCTTTAAACAAGTCAAGAAGAAAACATAACAATAAGTCAAGAACAGAACAAGAACACCATAAGGTCCAAACATTTTTAGATGAATGCAAATAAATGAAAGAATGCAAGCACTCCCAGACATACCCCACGCGAAGGTAAGGAAAAACTCACTAAAACCTAACAATAGGGAAAAAAGCTCCACATGCAGTGTGGAGGAGAGAAACCTTAGAAGGGCCATTCAAGGGGGGGATCTCCCTTCTTAGATGTTGGTGATAGTAGTGTTGCAGACGGACAGTTGGTAAGCATGCACTCATGTGTGTGGTGAAACACAGATGAGTGCATGCAATAGCAACTGTATATTTTGAAAGATTAAAGATAGAGCTAATAGCGATAGCAACTGAACATTTTGAAAGATTAAAGATAGAGTTGATAGCGGATCTATTTGAGGCACAGGGGCGGCGCAAAGAGGGTCACGTCCTCCCCGTCTTAGTCACGGGACATTCAACACTCCGGTCGTTGCTCAGGGACAGCCGGAGACAGGGAGATAGGGGGTAGCGCAGAGAGGGTCGCGAACTCCCCGACATCATCGCGGGACATCCGGCACTCCGGTCACCACTACGAGACCTCCGGAGACAGGGGGGCACGCAGAGGGGGTCACAATCTCCCGGCCTTCGTCACGGGACGTCCAACACTCCGGTCAACACTCCAGGACAGCAAGTCATAGGGAGACAGGGAGATGGGACAGGCGTTAGACAGCTCATGAGATTGTAGTAGGCGGACATAGCAATAGATACAAGTGGTAGGCATATATGTGAATGGAGTAGATATATGAAGTAAGCGTATTATGTGAATACTCTCTGTTTAGGGCCAAATAGCATTTCAATTTGCTCTGGTTTTGGGTTGTTTCTTTCCAATGTGTGTCTCTCTCTCTCTCTCTCTCTCTCTCTCTCTCTCTCTCTCTCTCTCTCTCTGGCCTTGCTCTGGTGGAGGGTCAGGGGCATTGCCGGGTCTGTGCAGCGATAACACTGTATATTGACTGTAGAACGGGAGCTCTCTCTCGCTCTCTCTCTTGCTGTATATTGACTGTATCATGGCCAGCCTCGGGCAGCGCTATTATTTAAGAATATGTTAGCTGTATGAAAAAAGAAAAAAAAATCCTTTTAGGGGGGGGGGGCCTCGCATTTCTCCCAGGCGGCCCTTCCCACAATCACCAAATTCATAATTACCCCACACGTAGTTCCTGTTTGCTTAGACCACCCAGCCCTATTCCCTGTACCTGGTTCAACTAAGTCGATCAAAAGTCCCATTAGCCAGATTCAATTACGTAACCCGATGTTTGAAACCAGGCTTTCCCTGTTCCTCGAACGCTGATTCACTCTCGTTAATTTCGAACCAGACTTGATACTTGATAATTGCGTGCGGCCACCTTACCTGAAAAGACAGCAGGTGTCGATCGCAGAAATCCTTATTTGCTAATGGCATTGATTGGTTGATTGATTGATTGATTGAAAACTTTATTAACAGATTGCAGAATGGGTACAATACAGTACGGCTCAATAGCCTCGCAGACAAGTTAAATGCATATCTATAGGCTAATTTTAAGTCCCTCATTACCCCAATCAATCAGATTATATTTCTTTAAATGTGCCTGCTGGCAGTAGGCTTAATGTAATGAATAATCGAATGAGATCTTGCTAGCGAAAATAATTTGTTCAACTCTTTCAGAATAAATAGATACAAACAAGCACAAAGAGTATCTAATTGATACAAATTAATAGATACTTATGAGGATATCTGTACTGTATGCGCTTAGGTATCATGTACTAAATGCATGGTTCCCAAAGTTTTCAAGGTGCGACCCCCGGACATCTTCCATACATGCATTGAATTGATTAACCTTTGGTTTATACCAGTGACACCAGTCATGTTCATCACCCTCTTGTTCATCATCAGATAACAGTGCTTGAACAGATAAATGCATTTTCTCTAGCAAGGAAGGCAGTGAAGCATGACTGGCACATCCTACACAACACCACAACAACAACAGCACCTATGAGCAGACTCAAGTCCCGCCACCCCTACAACAAGGTGGCACAAGAGATGCTCCGTTCCACCACTGAGGACCTATCCAGAAATGGATGGCTGGCGGCAGCCTGGAAGAGAGAGTGGGAGAGTGCTGGGCCAACCCGTATCCACCACCACATCTGGGATCCAGGAGATGGCGCCACAGGAGACGATCTTCCACGCCGGCAATGGGTTCTGCTGAACCGTTTAAGATCTGGGGTTGGTCGCTTTAAAGCATCATTAAAGAAGTGGGGCCTGGCAGACAGCGCTGCATGTGAGTGTGGAGACCCTGAGCAGATTGTTGACCACATCCTGACCATCTGCCCCCTATACAAACCACCCTCGGAAGCCAGCCTCTTTGATGTGGGACCAGAGTTAAGGGCATGGCTACAAGATACGGAGTTGGACCTCTGACGTTACACGAAAGAAGAAGAAGTCATCAAATCCGTCAAACAGTGCATCTCCTCAGACATTTTAATCCCAGTTAGCAGTTACAATATCACAATAACGTGTGAGTGACAGTGATACAATTCAACAATCCACACTCCACAGATTCAGATTTGTCGTAATTCACATCCACAATCCACGCATAAAGACGCTTCAATTTATGCTTGAATGAAACACAATCCGGGCGCTGCGCAAATACATCCACAGCGGAGAATATGAAACGAATCAGAGCCAAACACCCGATAGGTTTCATTCATTAAAAATATCCCTGCGGGATTCACATTTGCAATGCTCCGTTATTAAAGGGGACATGCATTATAAATGGCTTTTTTCTGTGTTTAGCATGGTTTATAGTAATAGGGGTTAGTATCAATGGGTCTGTGTCTCTAATTACCATATTGACTCATCAGTCTAGTCTCGAGTTCACGAGATCCTCCCTCACTCAACTAAGCTGTTCTGATTTGACGGTTTTGCTGACGTGAATATAGCACTGATTTGCATAACTAACGGCCCCTCTATGGTTGACAGCGACAGCAGAGCGAGTGGAATTATCTTCACTTCCTCAAACAGAGCGAGGCAGACAACGAGCGAGTGAGAGAGAGGGAGAGAGAGAGGGAGAGAGAGAGAGAGGAGCTTCTGTCGGGAAAATAAACCGCACGCGAGGAAGCAGCAGTAGCACATACTCATTTACACACAACCTGGGCTAGACCTCGCCTGGGGAAGCAGCAGTAGCACATACTCATTTACACACAACCTGGACCTCGCGGGGAAGCAGCAGTAGCACATACTCATTTACACAAAGTGCTTATGGGCGGAGCCAGGCCAATACAGCCTGAAATCCAAAGGGAGAAAAATGTGGCTTTTGAGTACTTGATTAGAAATATAAAACAATGCATTTTTTTTTTAATAAAAGCTTACAGATGTGTTCAATAGACTCACAGGAATTGTGTAAAGTTGCCCAAATAGTGCTAGGAATAGCAATGCATGTTCCCTTTAAAATAACCACATAGTGTGTGTCGCGACTCGCGAGCACCGTATAGCTATGACGTGCATTATTTAGGACAAAGTAAATCCATAGGCTGAATATGATTTATTATCAGCATTTTAGGTCTATTATTTTACATTTCAAAGCCCCCTCTAGAAAAACGAAGCAGAAAAACATAATTCAGAATGGGATCTGTGAGGAAGGGAGCTGGCATTTTTTTGCGAGGACGTGGCCAGTTTATCCAGCTAACTGAACTAAACCCTGCGCTGGAGCAGGTTCAAACTTTTTGATCTGTTGCCATAGAAACGTGCTTCGGGGAACCGAAAGGTCTGACTTATGTCAAGTTATCCTGAAAATTATCCAGCTAACTCAGTTAGCCAGGTACGAGGAACATGGTCCACCCCTTTCCCGCACTTCCCAATCTCAGTTTTGTTTACTCAAAGTTGTGGAACTCTTTGCCTCCACATATTTTGGAATGATCTTTTCTGAAGTTCAAAAGAGCACTGGAATCTCCTAGATCACCAATATTTCCCATATGGGCTCCCTTTACAAACTGTATCTGATGGCTTGTTGTATTTTGGTGTTGTAATTTGTTATTGTATTCGTATATATGGCATGGGTGCCTGCTTCAGTGTCTATATGTAGACCTGCTTGTGTGTATTGTGACTGAATGTTCCTTGTGTGTTTGTTTGGGAGGCGGGGGGGGGGGGGATTGTATATTTTATCTTGATATAATATCAGTGTAATTTTGCACCCTGGTGAATGCCACATGCAAGCCCCTAGAGGGTTTTTAGGAAATTATCCACACATCCCTGTGTGGATTGTATTCTATTATATATGTAATTGTTTTTATATGTGTAAATAAACAAACAAACAAACAAACAAACAAACAAACAAACTGTTGTGGTTCTTGGATAGTATAGTTAGTAATAGCAAGTATAGCTTAGGGACATAGAGTAAAACTATATATTGTATAGTAGTGTACATAGGACCCAGTGCCTTTAATTCATTGCTAACATTGTATTGCATTTATCTCAGGACTTTTAACATGTCTATTTTATCATGTCTATTTTATGTCTATTTTATTATCTTCTACTTATTTTATTTACTATTGTATTCTTGCACAATTGAAGCGGGCATGGCCACCCGCATTTCACTGTATGCCCTGGTACTGTATGTATGTGATAAATAAACTGTGGTAGATTTCCACCAAAGCAAACTGTGTATATATTATTATTGTACAACAATCAACGATTACAGAATGGCAAACAACAAGAGGTACTATACATTCACAAAATCTATCCCCCGCTCCTCTATCTCTATAACACAAGAAACAAGAGACACATCGCTCACTTGATACCGCAGCTGCCTGTCTCAGACTTCCTCAGGGGAAGATGAAACAGGCAGGCGCTGATTAAGTGAGAGATAGTGACCGTTTGATCTTCCTGGGAAAGTCAACAAATGGGTGATTTTACAACCCAGTGCTCTAGAACCATTTGGTCAGAACAGATTGAATACAAAGATACTAAAGAAACTGCCTTGTAAGGCGCCAGACAAGCCCTAAGGGGGGGGCAGCTGTCTCTTCTGAAACAAAGGGACAATTTGATCAAAGAGGGACCGTTTGAATCCACTCTGTGACCTAATCAGTTCAAAACGTCACTGTAGTGATTTAGCCAATGGAGAGCTAAAAACAAGTGTTCTCCAATGAGAAAGCTCGAGGCGAGTTTTGGAAACGCCCGCTTGCCGTAACATTAGAGGCGGAGCCTAAATTTGGATATGGCCAAACTCCTCGCTAGGAGAGAGACACAAAAACCCCACGAGACCAGACCAGGAAGCAACTACAGAATACACACTCTTTTTCTCCACTAGACCCAGCAGCAGAGAGACCGACGCAGCAAATCTACCGTTGAAGAAGCCGAGACACGAGAATGTTTATAGACAAGCCTTTTTATTGAGAATTTAGCCTGAATTCTACGAACCTCCGGCATAGGGGATGCATCTCGTAGGTTCATTGCACATTATTTCTTTTGTAACATCTGATTGAAATCCTTTTTCATTAAAAACGGATTCTCTTCAAACTGCTCGGACTTCGATTTATTCAACGGCCGCGCCGTGGTTCTCTCTCAGGTGTACGAGCAGAAACCAGATTATACATTGGTTATCTGCATTTGGCGAGAGTAGTACTTCCAAGAGCTTTGTAAGGTTTAAATCACAACGCAGAGTAGGACGATTAAGCTAGGAAGTTACTACATTTTGGTGCCGGACTCTAGAATTCAGAACGCTCGTTTTTGAACAACAACAAAAGAATTTTTTTTTCTTTCTTCACTCCGATCAACGAGGACAACAACAGATCGATCGTCTTCGCGTAACCGGAGAAGTTACCAAGAGGTGAGTGTTATGATGTGTACGAGTGTTCGATTCGAACCAAGGAGGGGTTTGCTAAGTACTTAGCCTCATGTAAAAATGAAGAGAAATGTTGGGGTTCACCGCCTATCTGATTACGGGACAGGTTATAGCGTCGTATGGCGACTGACTAAAGGTTTTCCTGGCCAGGAAACGCAATAAGTCTGTGGCATGCGATAGGGAGCGCTTCCTGAACAATACGAGTTCCCAAAAACGTATTTTCGGGATGAGGAGCGCTAGGATGATTGGGATTTACGTATTCTGGAGGGGGAAGAGAGCCGTGTGTAATAAGTAAGGCTCTGTTGCTCTTTAGAATATGTAAATCGGTTTGGTAAGATGAATTAGAACCTTCGTGGATCGGGGAACTGGTGTGTGAGGTTACGGGAATAATGCGTAGTGATTAATAAAAGCGGGGTCGTGTTTATGCTCGAGGGGCTTCAATACTGATGGTTTTGCTGACGGGACATGGGTAGTCGGGACATGGTATCTGCGGTAACTATCAAGCCGAATTAAATGAAGGTGTGTGTTCGAGATTAGAGCACGTACCGAGCAGATCCGGAGATCTTATTTGACTTTGAGCATAAACAGGCGTGTTGGTTAACTGCGTACGCCGTAACAATATATAAGTACTTAATGGGAAGTCGATTGAAAAGCGCTATAATAAACTTAAACACTGACTATAGTACGGGGGGTAAATATGCCTGATACAGCGTTTAGGGAATCGCACGGTGGTTGTTGACGGGATGTGGGGAAACTACCGCGGGCGTCAGGAACTAAAATGGGTTGGTTATGAATGATGTTGCAGCTATGGTTAGGCATAATTTGTGTATGAGTGGAAGGACTTATGGTTATGTTGTACGTTGTGTGATGTGTATGGATTAAATCTGTAAATTGGCACTTACAATATGACTGAGAACGGCTTTTAATATTGAATCTGGTGCACACGCCACGTCAAATGCACCACCCAACTTTGCGTGGAGGAGGGGCGCGTGCATGCTCGTCGGAGCTTGTGCTGGACAGAGCGCGTTCTTGTCAGAACTCGTGCGTATCGTAGCGCGCGGCTAGGCTAAAGCTACATGCTACATGCTACATGCTACATGCTACAAACAATAGCTCATCGTGGCTCGCTTGGGGTGTTTAATGCTGTATGTTGTGAATGGGATGATATTGCAGTGTAACTGAATGGTCATTTATGATGAATGAGCTGTGTGAGTTGCGGTGTGGGCTAATGTTTACGTGGTATTGGCTGAAAGTTTGAACGAATGCAGGATGAGTGATGAGTGAGTAGGCCGTATGAGAGTGCGCGCATGCGCACTTGTGAGAAAGGACATTGTGTGTGAGACGTGAGAGACTGAAATTAATTATGATGTGGTTAAGAGTGCACTAGGTGGCGCCAGAGTCAACCTGGGATACGCGGCCGTTTTGAGTAATTGTGATGTGGTTAAAAGTGCACTAGGTGGCGTCAGAGTCAACCTGGGACACGCGGCCGTTTTTAAAGTGGAGTGTAATGGTCGCCATTTTAGACGGGGCTGTGGTGACCATTGTAAGGGATTTATGTTTTCGGTGTGATGTGGTTGGTGCTGCGCTAGGAGGCGGTAGAGGCATTGGACTCCCGTCCTGAGCAGCGTGTCATGCGTGGCTATGGTATGGTTGGATGTGTGTAATGCCCCTCTCTCTCTCTCTCTTCCTCTCTCTCTCTCACTCTCTCTCTTTCTCCCTCACGCACCATTCTCTCCCCCTCTCTCTCCCCCTCTCTCTCTCTCTCTTTCTCTCTCCCCCTCTCTCTCTCTCTCTCTTTCTCTCCCTCTCTCTCTCTCCCCGCACGCCTTCCCTCCCTCTTTCTTTACTCCTTCCCTCCTTCCATCTCTCTCCTTCTCCTCTCTCTTTCCCCACGCCCCCTAGCCTCCCTCTATCTCTATCCCCCTCTCTCTCTCCTTCCCTCCTTCCCTCTCTCTCCCCCTCTCTTACCTGTCTACTACTCACTCCCTCCTTCCATTTCTCCCCCTCTTTCTCTCTCTCTCTCCCCTTCTCTCTCTCTCTCACTCTCTCTCTTTCTCCCCCTCTCTCTCTCTTTCTCTCTCTCTCCCCCTCTCTCTCTCTCTCTCTCCCTCTCTCTCTCTCTCTCTCTCCCCCTCTCTCTTTCCCTCTCTCTCCCCCCCTCTCTCTTGCCGTTCTATTCCCTTCTTCTATCTCTATCCCCTTCTCTGTCTCCTTCCCTCCTTCCCTCTCTCTCCCCCTCTCTTACCTTCTTTGTAATAATCGCTCCCTCCTTCCATCTCTCCCCCTCTCTATCTCTCTCCCTACACTCCCTGTACCCCGACTCCTCGCTTTCACTTCTATCTCTTCTCTAACTTTCTTTCTTTTCTCTCTCTCTCTCCCTCTCTCTCTCCCTCCCCCTCAATAGGAGGCGTTTGGGCAGTTGCAAAGTATGGCGTTTTGTGTAATATGTTTTATGGTTTGGAACAGGTCTGTTCGGGACTACGTGCCCCCCCCCCTCCATGGCTTCTGTCTCTCCCTTTTTCCCCCTTTATGCCTTCCCTTTCTGGTCTCTCCCATTTCCCTCCCCTTGCACTTCCTCCCCCCCCCTCTCCTGTTTTTCCTTCAGCCCCCCTCTCTCTCGCTCCCCCCCCCCCCCCCCCTTCTTCTCTCTCACTTTCTCTCTTTCTCTTCCCTCTCCCCCCTCCCCTTTTTCCCCCCGATTTCCCTCTCTTTTCTGCCCCCCTCCTTGTTTTGCTCCCTCTTTCCCTTTGCCCCCCCCCCCCCCTTTTTCTGCATGTTTTTCTCTCTCTCCCTCCCTTTCTCCCCCCTCTCTCCCGTTTCCCTTCTGCCCCCCCACTCCATCCTTTGCCCCACTCGCTGAGCCCTTCTCTCTCTCCCCCCTCTTCCTTCTGAAGACCGGCATGGGGATACATGTTTTCCCTCTGGCCTGGTCCTCTCTTGGCCGGTTGGCAGTTTCGTTGCGGCCTTTTTTCTTGTCCTGGTATTGTGTTTAGGTTGGGGTCCTCATGTCAGTGGACTGTGGTATGTGTGGTTATAAAGTTGTGTTGTTGTTTGTGGGGATTGCAGGACATATTAGGATACGCGCCGGTGACAGAGGGAAGAAGAAGAGGACGGAACATTCAACATGGTTCCTGGTTTGAGTGACAGTAGTAGGCGGGTGCTTCGGGGGTGTGTTGTGGCGATGATTTGGTTGTGTGTGTTGATCGGTACGATAATGTATGATCCATATCTGCGACCTGAACAGCCAGAGGTGGTGATAGTGGGTAGGAGGTCGCAGCCAGACCATCGCGGGAATCTGTTTTTGGGGATGGCAAGGAAGGTAGCTAAGGCAGCTAATAGGTCGGATTGTTATGTGTGTGGCTTGGCCCCGCTAGCGGCCGACGCAGGTCTTCCTTTGATTGCGCACCCCTTAACGAAGTGTCATGCCAATGTGTTGAGGGACGTGCCTCTCTCCGGCCCATGCGACGGGGTGGGTCATGATAAGATGTTGAGGTATTTGGGCCGGGGGTTGGGGTCGAATAAGGCGATAGGTTTTGGAGGTCTGAAGGACAGTAGCCCCATTCCAGTGGCGTTTAGGGCGGCTGGGTTTGAGATGTGCGTAGAGGGGAAGTCCGGTGGTAAGGACGTGGGGTATTTGGACGGCTGCTTGGGTGAGAGTGGAGTGTGGGGTAAGGATTCAGAGGCGCCAGCCCCTAGGGGGGGCATTTTGGATTTGTGGTGAGTATGCGTACGCGGCGTTGCCTATTAAGTGGAGGGGTAGGTGTGCGTTGGGGTATTTGGTGCCAGCTATGAGAGTGTCAGATGTTTTGCCGACGATTCCCAAGTCAAGGAGGAGGAGGATGGATGCGGACCACTTTTTCAGGGTGGCTTTTCCCTGGTGGGGGACGTATGCGAACATGGGTGAACTGGACCATCTAGCTCGCGTGTTTGAAGATATGGCGGCTACGACCGCGAAAGGTTTGACCCTGGAGGCTCAAGAGTTACGGTCCTTAAGACTGATGGAGCTGCAGTCAAGGACAGGTTTGGACTTCCTGTTGGCAAGTTCGGGAGGCACGTGTGCATTGATTGGTCAGGAATGCTGCACATTTATCCCAGAAAATGACGTGGGTGGCATACAGGAGGTTATAGAGCATTTGAAGAATATTACTAGGGAGATGCAGCCCGCGCGGGAGGACTCGTGGGAGGGCTGGGGTCAGAGTTGGATGGGCTATATAGGATGGACGATTGCTAAGTATTTGCTGTGTGCTGTGGTGATGTTTGCGGTTATAGTGGTTTGTGTGAATGTTATCAGGGTGTGTGTGACGTACGTGTTCAGGACTCTCGGCGCGGTTGGTTCTGCGTCTGGGGACCCACACCGCTCGGTTGCGCCTGCGTATGCGATGATGGTGATAAGGGATGGCGCGGAGGGTGGCAGGGTGGGTGTGGGCGTTCCGATAAAGCCGAGGTGCCCGGCGTCCGCGCTGGCAACTATTCTCTGATCTGGGTGGTGGACATTCAGGGTTGGGGAGTGGGAGGGCCGGGGCGTGCGTGTGGGTGTGAGGCGGGGGACGTTCCTGGACGACCGTGCGTTGCCGTTGGCAAGATAGGGTTGTGTATGCAATTGTGTTTTTTTCCCCGTAGTAGGTACGTTTGGTTTGACTGTGTGATGGGGGGCGGTGTACCCGGGGTTCGGTGTTGGGTCTGGTCGGCTATGCATGGCCGTCCGGCAGGGCACTGGACTCTGGGGATGCTGGCCTGAAGGACGGGTGAGGTTGCCGGGATGCTGACTGCCTTGTACCTGTGGTGAGGTGGGTTTAGACCACTGTGGAGGGGCTGTCAAGGTCTCTTCAGTAAACAGGGTTGACACCTCACGGCGTGCGTGGCGCGGCGTCCGTGGCATTCTTTAGGTTACCTCTGGGGGACACGTGTCTGGGTGACAGGTGTCCCCTGGGGGGTGTGGTACTAAATAATGGAAAAGAATGTGAAAAATGAATGTAACTATATTAATCAAGATGTTTTTGTTTTCCGAGGAGTATCAGAATTGGAGCAGGATCAAGCGGAAGTAAAGGAGAGCGGAGATTCAACAAAAAATAGGAACCCAGTGTGTTGACAGAGATCGAACGAGAAGAAAAACAGGGAATAGAAACGGGTGGTATCACACACATGTATCAATTACAATTGTCTCATGTTTAAGAGTGTATGAGGAAAGTAAAAAGATACTCATACAGTGAATGAAAGGAACCTCTCAGGAATTTGATTATAAAGACAGAGTAAAGTACAAGTCCGGTTGATAAATTAACAAGAACTGTTGTCATTGTGTGCTCTGATCTCCAGCAGTTCGATTGGCCACGCGGAACACCACAAATCAGGTAAGAATAGGAATTTCAACTGAACAAGGGACAGAAGAGAATAGGAAGGGCCCACAGTGCCACTATTGGCTATCCGAGTAGGAGTTAGTCACAAGAAGCATAGACACCTACACTTAGATAGGGATAACACAAGCTATTGTTCTGCCTGTTGCTATTGTTACAAGATAAAAAAGACAAGAGAAAAAATGGGGCGAAAAAGCGCATATAAGAAAATAAAAGACACAACCGACGCAGGTAAGTCGACCGTAATTGGGTGGATGGAAGAAAGTCCAGTACAAATTATTGCCAATGAACACGACACGACAAAAGGTAACAAATATTATTTGAACAAAGCAATTTATATATCAAAAAGATGGAATGAAAGATGGGAGCTTGAGAAACGTTGGCCAGTCGATGGTTCTTTTGATTTGGAGTTAATAGCTCTTATAGGAACACTAATTAAGGTATACAGATATCAAGGGAACGAGGAGGAAAGAGCAAAGAAAAGGTTGCAAGAAACAAGCTTTTTAAAAGCTTATGCACGGGAAGCTGAGAGAAGAGAAAGTGAAAGGAAGGCCATTGCAAATGGCAATGATGCAGACAAATCAGTAGAGGGGGTAGTCCAGGTCACCAGAACTCCCCAGGCCCCTGACACAACACCTGTCACCGCCCAAAGTGCAGTGCAGTTAGCCTCACCCACCCCAGCCTCCTATCTTATGGCCCAACAGGAAAGAATTGAGGGAGCTTTAGCACCCCCGCCATATGCCAGTAGGAATGGGGAGACAATATACCCCATCCTACCTTTATTAGAGATGATAAGCCCTTACCAGTTGACAGATGATCTGGGGAACAAAGAGAAGGGACAAGCAAAGACATCTATTCAGCTGACAGCTAGGCAACCAGATAGGTCAGCCTGGACTTGGTCAGACAGAGAGGGTGTGGCCGCCTCACGGCGACCAGACAGGTCAGCCCAGACTGGGTCAGTCAGAGAGTATGCGGCCACCTCATGACCAAGGGAAAGGATAGAAGAGACGTCAGAGCGAACTAGAGTGATACAAGCAGCTGAAAGAAAGGGAAAGGAAGGCTATGAGGCAATGTTAAAAGAGAAAGAGTGGGAAAGGGTGAAGGAGACCTACGGCCAGCCTCAGAGAGTTTATGGCCACCAGAGAGTTTATGATCACCAGAGAGAGTATGACTATCAGAGAGAGTCTGTCCGCCAGCCAGAGTACCTCCAAAGCCCCCCAGCTCCTGCGCCCCACTCGGTATACCGAGATCTCATTCCCCCCAGCATTTTGCTTCCCCTCAACCCCAGTCCCGCAAGGGGGTAGCCCCTGGCAGTCACGAGATTGGTCTCACGACACAACAGTGGGCGGCTATAGATGCAGTAGGTGAGAAGCCGGAGGCTATCGACCTCGCACTTGGGGGGCAGATGACACGGATACAAGAGGATCTGACAGAGATAGAACAGGCGCTCACGGACTTGGACAGGGACCAAGTGGTCCTAGCAGGGCAAGTTCCCGACCACGCAAGCATGGAAGCGGAGGGAAAGGAATATCAGGAGTTCATGAGGGTGCGGGCTGGCATTGAGGGAAAGCAAATTGCCCTGAAAGACAAAAAAGGAGAGAAGCAAGAGGCCCTCCAGAAAGTACAAGAGGCTGTAAGGGAGAGAACGCAGACCAGATCACAGACGAAAGACAAGCAAACCCCTATCCGCATGACTCCTATAATAATAAGAGGACAGGACCTGGAATATCACCCCCTGAAGGCGTCGGACATGACACAGGTGACTGAGAAATTGCCGCCCCTCCAGAATGGGGCCAACCCTTGGATTGCCCAACTGGAGGAGTTGATGGTCGGCACAGAAATGGCAATGGGGGATGTCAAGAAAATATTGACAAACATGATGGGAAAAGACGGCATGGAAAAGATACTGGAGATGGCTCGCCTGCATGGCCATGTGGGGACTGGAGCGCATGATGCAGACCTGTTCACAGCGTACAGGGGAGTAATGTGGGCGGCCCTACGAGAAGCCTATCCAACGAGACTGCACGCAGACCAAATTCAGATTGGTACTTTGGAGACAATAGTGCACCCCAGGCTGTACGTACGACAAGCCTATGCCGCGTGGAAGAACACAACTGGTCAGGAGGCGGGACTTGACCCTATGCATGAAGCCTCGTTAAGAGCCAAGATTGAAAACGGCCTCCCCCTAGAGGTAAGACAAAGATTGGCCGAGGTGGTGTCATTGTCAAGGATGGCGCTGGACTTATATATTGATCAAGTAGAGCATTACGTTGACCTGTATCGGAAAAAAGAGCAAAGAGCAAAGGAGAAGGATACGGAGCAACAACGTAAGATCATGTATCAACAGCCAACCGATGCAGTGAAGGTAGTGGAATACCTTCAAGCCTTAGTCCAGGCCCCACAACCAAGAGGTGGGACAGGCTATGAAGGGGAACCGCAGGAACAAAGACGGGCTCAAGTGGGAACACAAGGGGGTCATGCGCCAGAACAACAACAAAGATCAAGAGGAGCAATCGGGTGGCAACCACGAACAAGAGGTGGAGGCAGATGCCGGAATCCGAATGGATACGCGGTGCGGCGGATGGAGTGTTGGCCGTGCGGGGAGACTGGTCATCTCGCACGGGACTGTGGACAGGACTATCAAGCCAGAGGGGGAGACCGGGGAAGAACTTGGCAAGACCAAGGTCAACCCCGAGTCCAAGACCAGAATGCGAACAATGGCCCGGCAAATCCATCAAGAGGGCCAGATGTACCACTATGAAGAGGCCCAGAGAGTCCAATGGGGAGGTGTCAGCTGTCAGTGTCGTCTTTAAGGGAGGAGCCTATTGTGTGCGTAACGGTGAATGACAAATCTGTCAAGATGATGGCAGACACCGGTGCGGCCTACACGGTAGTACAACCCCAAGACGCGACGCACCTAACCATGTCCGGTCGATACGTACGGACAATTGGATTTGAGGGAGTAAACCAGCTGACGGCTGTTACCGAACCTGTGACTCTGAGATATCAAGGCAGGGAAGCGACTCTCCCTGTGCTGGTCTCAGAAAGCACACCTATTAACTTACTCGGCCGAGATGGGCTGGGGTTACTGGGGATGGACATTAAATGTACTGCGGAGGGTTGCGTGATAGCCGAACGAGAAGACCAGTACTATCAGATGGTACAACGAATTGACAGTCAACCACCAGAGATCTATTGTCTAGGGGGACTGGACCAAGAGCTACTAGGCCCCGCCTTACAATGGGAGAAATGTATCACTGCCAATATGCCTGAAGCAAGGGATCCAAAGACCCCCTATCACTGCACTCTGCAGTATCATAGAGATGCAAACTCGTCACAGACTAAGGAGTGGCTGAGGGTGCAACCTGACAAAGTACAGCTGAATGCTACCAATATCATATTGGGGCCACAGGGAGCAGCGTTACGTATTGCACGGAGCGACTATCTGCTTAAAGAGCACGGCATTATGGATAGTGTTCCCCATGTGACTTTGAAGGTAATCAGCTCATGTCAACAACACATAGGCGAAATGATGAAAAAAGCTGAAGGGATAGAATTTGAACAGATGAAAGAAAACAAACGGATCTGGATAATAAAAGGTTTATTAAGATCATGGTTCAAGGCACAGGGATGGGTCGTCCCCAAACTGTGCAATTATCCCAAGAGACACTGGGAGAACTCCCTAATGCATCAAGCCTCCAAGAGGACATGATGGAGGCGGTGCCTGAGACGCTGTGGGCAAAAAACAGCACTGACATTGGACTAATCAAGTCCGCTCAACCTGTGAAGGTGGAGCTTAGACCTGGGGCCACCCTGCCTTGGAAGAAACAGTATCCATTGACGGAGAAAGCGGTGGCTGGAATCGAGCCACAAATTAAAGGACTTTTAGCTGCAGGAGTCTTACGGAAAACAACTGATCCCCGGAGCAACACGCCGTTGCTACCCGTGGAGAAGCCTGATACCTCTTACCGGCTGGTGCATGATCTAAGAGCTATCAACGAGGTGTTACTTGACTATCCATCAGATGTCCCCGACCCCCATGTGCTATTGACATTTATCCCGTCGAAAGCTAAATACTTTACGGTTATAGATTTGTGTAGTGCATATTTTAGTGTGCCCTTGAGCGAGGAGTGCCAGCATTTTTTTGGTTTTACTTATAAGGATGAATATTATGAGTATACTAGGATCCCGCAGGGACTAAAGCATTCGTCACACATATTCAACAAAATCCTAAGGGAGGATTTAGAGGGGTTGGATAAAGTCGTGACCTCTAGGGTCATTCAGTACATGGATGATCTGATACTGTGCGCGGACGATCAGGAAACATGTCATCGCGATTCCGTGAAACTGTTGCAACTGTTGGCGGAAAACGGCCATAAAGTGTCGTTGAAAAAGTTGCAATATTGTAAACCTAAAGTGATCTACTTAGGACAAACAATTTCACAGGGCCATCGGGCTATTTCAGAAGAACATTTGGTGGCCATAAGGACGGCGCCCAAGCCTGTGACGGTACGACAGCTAATGGGATTTCTGGGTATAATGGGGTACAGCTCTCCTTGGGTCGAGAACTATACGGAAATAGTGAAACCATTGAGAGAGATGCTGAAAGAAACGGGCGTTGATAAACTGAGCAGTAAAGTGGTATGGACCGAAGATGGCTCACAGGCATTCGAAACAATCAAGTCCCGACTGTTAGAGGCGCCGGCCCTGGCGTTGCCTAACTATACCAAGAAATTCATACTCTACGTCTCTTCTTCACCAGATCAGAAGCAGGCGTGTGCGGTGTTGGCCCAGAACACAGGGGTGGGGGCGCGACCGCAGCCGATGGCGTACTACTCAATTGCCTACTCGGAAGTAGAGATGGGGATGGCTCCATGCTACCGAGAAATGGCTGGAGTGTATACGATGTACGAAAAAGCCGCAAGTATTATGATGGGATATCCAGTGGATATCATGGTGAGGCATGACTTAAAGAGTCTGTTGGAGTCCGGTAAATATGCACTAACGATGCCTCGCATTAAACACTACTACAGACTTTTGGAACAGGAAGATGTGACGCTGGTCAGGTGTTCCATAACGAACCCGGCAGCTGACATCCCTACGCCTGAGGATGGAGAACCCCACGACTGTTTAGTCGAAGTCGAGAGGTACTCTAAACTCAGAGCAGACTTGCAGGCATTTCCATTTAGCAGTCCAGATCTGGAGTTATGGACTGACGGCTCTTGCTATCGTGTTGGCGAGGGACTAAAAGCAGGTTACTCCGTGGTAAGGTCACAGGGCGAAGGATTTGTGGTAGAAAAAGCCGAAGCATTATCACAACCTTGTTCGGCCCAATTAGCAGAGTTGGTCGCACTGACGGAAGCATGCAACATGGCAGAGGGCAGAACTGTAAATATTCATACAGATAGCGCCTATGCTCACGGTACCGCATTTTTACATGGAACAGTGTGGAAAGGGCGAGGTTTTAAGAAAGCTGACGGAAGCGCCATAAAACATTGTAGTCAGATTAAACGGTTGTTAGAAGCAATTATGAAACCAAAGCAGATTGCGATAATCAAGTGTGCTGCCCACCAGTCTGACGAGTCAAAGATAACTCGAGGAAACAAAAGAGCAGACGAAGCTGCCAAGGAAGTGACAGGTGCCGACAGAGCAGGTAAGGTATTGGTTATCACACACGGAGTTGAGTTAGAGGACAAGATAACCTACAAGGATGTTTTGACTTTCCAGGAGGAGGCTAGTCAGGTAGAACGGAACCTCTGGATAACCAGGGGAGCTTGTCAGGATGATTCAGGTTTGTGGCGCAGCGTCAGTGGATTTGTGGTGGCTCCTGCTGGCCTGGTCGGACTGCTGATCCACACGGCTCACGACTTTTGCCATGCGCACAAAGGAGAGGTAAGGAGAAAAATCAGAGAATATGGCTTTTGGGCGCCAGAGTTGACCAGTCAAATTGATCATGTGATACAGAGATGTGTAATATGTTTGAAAAACAATATACGTAAGGGGATTAGTGTGTCACCAGGACATATCCCCACGCCCAATGGCCCAATGCGAGACCTTGTAATTGATTACATTGACATGATTAAGCCCATTAATCAGAAGAGATATATTCTTGTCGTTGTCTGTCGTTTTTCAAGGTGGGTGGAGGCGTGCGCCACCCGGCACAAGGATGCAGCATCTGTGGCTAAGTTCCTATGCCAGGAGGTATGTCCCCGGTTTGGTTTAATGGACAGAATCAGCAGCGACAATGGAAAAGAGTTTGTCGACAAAACTGTACGTTTAATACTCCAACATTTAGGCATAAAACAGCGATTGGGGGCCGTTTATCATCCGCATAGCCAGGGGATGGTGGAACGCATGAACGGGACGCTAAAAAACAAGCTGGTAAAGATCTGTCAACACACAGGATTGAATTGGTTGAACGCTCTCCCTCTAGCACTGATGGCATGCCGGTCAAGCGAGGTTCGCGGACTGCGTCTGACACTGCACGAAATGATGTTAGGTCGCTGCATGGTAGTACCAGGTTTGCGCGCGACAGGCAAAGGTCCGAGTTTGGACATCCTGGACAACGACATGCGTGAGTACGTAAAATACATGTCAAAGATACACAAAAGTATTCTGGATCATGTCTCCAGTAGACAGGAGCATGAAACCGGGGAGGAGGTGAATAGGCAGACTACACCTCAAATCATACCAGGCGACTACGTTTATGTTAAAGTATTTAGACGCAAGTGGTTTGGCGCGAGACGAGAAGGGCCATACAAAGTCGTTCGAGCCACCGAGAGGGCTGTACAAATTCAAGGATCGCCTATGTGGTTTCACGTTACTCATTGTGTAAAAGCAATCGATACGGACCAAGAATGGGAACCTGAACCACAAGACCTTGAAGGTAAAACCGGGGCGTCGCAACCAATACATGAAGGCGAAGTGAAAGCGGCGGAAGATGAAATTGGGGTGGCGCTAACCCCAAACGATGGGGAAGACCCGGATGATTATGGCGAGCCAGACCGAGGGGGCCACGATTGGCCACAAGTAGAAGATGAAGGTTTTTTACAGGAACCAGACAGAGGAGAAGATTATGAATTGGAACATAATAATTTCTCCTCTGTGGACTTGGAGAAGGTACCAGAAGAACCGGAGGAACCAGTGCTTAGCACAAGCCCGGAACGAGATACTCGACCAAAACGAGTCATCCAGAAGCCTCAACGGTATACATAGGCGAAATAAGGGATAGTGTAACTGATAGGCCTTGGAGAGGGCGTGTATATATTAATTTTTCATTTTTCATTAGCTAAGCTCTCTCCTTTTTTAGAAATGTTTAGATAATAAATGCAATGTAAGGTCTTTTCTTTCAGAGTGGATTGCACAAAACAGACACATTTGGTTAAAAGAACACATAAGTATAGTCTAAACCTGGTAATTGGTACGATCACCTTTTTGCATAAAGGGACGGACCTAGACTGAAGTGAAATTGATATAACTGATACATTGTGTATAACCTGCAAATGAGTGGAAATTGTTAAACGGTGTGAGTGAATAGAGAACTGTGTAAACATAAATGGATTCATAGTCGGTCAGTGGAAGAGGGAGCTAATGTGGGTGTTGAAAGCAATTGATACTAACAAATATGGAAAATGAGTCAGAAGGATTCTGGAAAGGTTTGGTTCTGAGGTAATTAGGCTAAACAGTAAGGTTAAAGTAATTATAAACAGTTTGATTGAGAAAATACTAACAAGTATATTGGGGATCATTAATCCCCAAACCGGGGAAACTGTGGTAGATTTCCACCAAAGCAAACTGTGTATATATTATTATTGTACAACAATCAACGATTACAGAATGGCAAACAACAAGAGGTACTATACATTCACAAAATCTCTCCCCCGCTCCTCTATCTCTATAACACAAGAAACAAGAGACACATCGCTCACTTGATACCGCAGCTGCCTGTCTCAGACTTCCTCAGGGGAAGATGAAACAGGCAGGCGCTGATTAAGTGAGAGATAGTGACCGTTTGATCTTCCTGGGAAAGTCAACAAATGGGTGATTTTACAACCCAGTGCTCTAGAACCATCTGGTCAGAACAGATTGAATACAAAGATACTAAAGAAACTGCCTTGTAAGGCGCCAGACAAGCCCTAAGGGGGGGGCAGCTGTCTCTTCTGAAACAAAGGGACAATTTGATCAAAGAGGGACCGTTTGAATCCACTCTGTGACCTAATCAGTTCAAAACGTCACTGTAGTGATTTAGCCAATGGAGAGCTAAAAACAAGTGTTCTCCAATGAGAAAGCTCGAGGCGAGTTTTGGAAACGCCCGCTTGCCGTAACATTAGAGGCGGAGCCTAAATTTGGATATGGCCAAACTCCTCGCTAGGAGAGAGACACAAAAACCCCACGAGACCAGACCAGGAAGCAACTACAGAATACACACTCTTTTTCTCCACTAGACCCAGCAGCAGAGAGACCGACGCAGCAAATCTACCGTTGAAGAAGCCGAGACACGAGAATGTTTATAGACAAGCCTTTTTATTGAGAATTTAGCCTGAATTCTACGAACCTCCGGCATAGGGGATGCATCTCGTAGGTTCATTGCACATTATTTCTTTTGTAACATCTGATTGAAATCCTTTTTCATTAAAAACGGATTCTCTTCAAACTGCTCGGACTTCAATTTATTCAACGGCCGCGCCGTGGTTCTCTCTCAGGTGTACGAGCAGAAACCAGATTATACATTGGTTATCTGCATTTGGCGAGAGTAGTACTTCCAAGAGCTTTGTAAGGTTTAAATCACAACGCAGAGTAGGACGATTAAGCTAGGAAGTTACTACAAAACCTCTTGAATCTTGAATCTCAATACCAAGAAAACCAAGACCTCATTGTGGACTTCAGGAAGACTAGAGCTGGTGCACACAGCCCGTCCATATCAACGGGATGGAAGTAGCTCCAGCTTCAAATTCCTGGGAGTCCACATCTCCGAGGACCTCTCTTGGACCCTCAACACTGCATCACTGGTCAAGAAGGCTCACCAGCGCCTCTTCTTCCTGAGGAGACTGAGGAAATCCCACCCCGTCTTCTCAGATTCTGATGAACCTTTACCGGTGCGCTATAGAAAGCATACTCACCAACTTCATCACAGTCTGGTATGGCAACTGCACTGGCTCAGACCGGAAAGCACTGCAGAGGGTGGTGAAAACCGCCCAACACATCACCGGTACATCACTCCCTGCAATTGAGTCTATTCATCACAAACGGTGTCTGAGGAAGGCACACAGCATTGTCAAGGACACCTCTCATCCCAATCATGGACTGTTTTCCCTCCTCCCCTCTAGGAGGTGCTACAGGAACCTCTGCGCCACGTCAAGCAGACTCAGGAACAGCTTCCTTCCCTCAGCTGTCATCACTGTACCACTGTACCACTATGATATTGCCCATACTCAATTTATACATACCTACTGCTTTCACTGTCTACAAGTGCCCTACACTGTAATCATAGTAATCATAATAATCATAACTACCTAACTCATAATATAGTCTACCCATAGGCGGCGGGTGAGCTGGACATTAGGGTAGGCTATAGATGGGATGGGACTCCCCGCGGAGAGCACACAATTTTCCATTTTTCTTTTTTGCTTGCACGCAAACGGTGCTGTCCAGGTTCTGATGTCATACAATACACACACCCACGTCTACTAGGCTACTACAGCGAGCCCCACTCATTTCATATAGTGCAAATTAATTGTTCAAATGAAGGCATCCAATATGATTAACCATTGTCTTACCTTAATGCAACAAAAAAAATGCGACGTTTCGCACATCAATGATCTTTTCTGCTTTAAGTTGGTCTGTGAGATCACTTTCAATGTGACGCGGACTCAGAGTTGACCGTCTCTCCTGGCGCATATTGTTATTCTTTTAGCCAGTTTCGGATGCGCCTCATTGGGAAAGGCTGTTCATAAGTTGCGGTGCCGACGGCAATGAAGGAAACGTTTTCCGTAATTTGGATCTCATCATGCTTTGAAAACAATGTACATAGTAGCTCTAAAAGGTTTCCACGGTTTGATTAACTCTGACTCAGTCTCATCATGCCCTCGGCCTCAGGTGATCCGTGTTATTCCCAGGCGGCATGTAACTTGGAATGGAGTTCCAGGTCTTGGCAGCTCTCACGGAGAGGGATGATTTGCTAAATGTACTTGTCCTTAATGGAACAGCCAAGTCACCCGGTACAACAGTTCTGAACCTGAACGCGGAACTGCACGTTTGTTGGTAAAATCGGAAAGTGGGGGTGGGGCTAGACCATGGAGGGTTTTGAAGACCAGACTGCAGTCTGGAATGTTAACAGCCACCACACCTACTGCCATTGACACCTTGGTTGGCCGACACTTGCGTATTGTCACCACCGGGCTGCAGCAGCCCACACACACACAATATCATAGCCTAGGCTGCCTATAATAATGCGCAGACTGGGTCGGCATTGCCTCCCCTGGCCTTATATACCCGCCGCCTATGAGTCTACCCATATAAATATATATGATAGACATGTACAATAGTGCTGTATACCATATATATACATTTATATATTATATTTACTGCATATATATGTATATATCCATATCTGTCTGAATATATATGCATATAATCCTTCTATATACCTACTTATAATAATAATAATAATAATAATAATAATAATAATAATAATAATAATAATAATAATAATAATAATAATAATAATAATAATAATAATAATAATAATAATAATAGATCAAATTTCTATAGCACCTTTCATAGAACCCAAGGTCGCTTCACAATCAGGGCAAAAAATAGGGCTAGGGAAGTAGGGGGAAAAAGGGGGATGAGGGCAGGTAAGGGATAATGGACCTAATCTAATCTAAACTAATTGATGGGGAAAAGCATTGGTGAAGAGGTGTGTTTTAAGAGCAGTTTTGAAGGTGTCCAGGGTTGGGGCGTTGTGGATTTCGGGGGGGGGAGAGAGTTCCAGAGGGTAGGGGACACCACGCTGAAGGCTCTGTCCCCGAAAGTCCGTAATGTGGTGCGAGGGATGGAGAGGAGACCTAGATCAGAGGATCGTAGGTTCCGGAATGGAGTGTGCTGGTGGAGGAGATCAGACAGGTATCGGGGGGCGAGGGCATGGAGGGACTTGTAGGTGAGGAGCAGGAGTTTGAAGGTGATGCGGAACTTGACTGGGAGCCAGTGGAGGTGGATGAGGGTGGGGGTGATGTGCTGCCAGGGCTTGGTGTGAGTGAGAACCCTGGCAGCTGAGTTCTGAACATACTGGAGCCTGTCCAGGGCTTTGCTGGGTACCCCGAACAGGACTCCGTTACAGTAGTCCAACCAGGAGGTGATAAATGAGTGGATCAGGGTCTCAGCCACAGAATCTGAGAGTGAGGGTCGGAGACGGGATATGTTCTTGAGGTGGTAGAAGGCAGACTTGGTGACAGATTTGATGTGGGAGTGAAATGGACGCCCAGGTTACGGACTTCGAGAGACGGGGAGATGGAACAGCCGTCAACGTGGAGGAGGAGATCTCCAACCTTCCGGAGCAGTGCGTTGGGGGCCACAACCATGAGCTCTGTCTTTTTGCTGTTCAGTTTCAGTAATTTGGTTGACATCCAGGTTTTTATGGCGTGGAGGCAGTTTACATTAACATTTACATTTAGTCATTTAGCTGACGCTTTCATCCAAAGCAACTTACAAGTTCTGTACGACAAGACAGCAAGAAGGGTACAACTCTATCAGCTGAGTAAAAATTTTCATCAAAGTGTTGTGTGTTACAGTGTAGGTTAGTTTATTAGGACAAGTGCATGACAGTAAGGTTAGTCAGGGTTAGATTATTATTATTATTATTATTATTATTATTATTATTATTATTATTATTATTATTATTATTATTATTATTATTATTATTATTATTATTATTATTATTATTATTATTATTATTATTATTATTATTATTATTATTATTATTATTATTATTATTATTATTATTATTATTATTAAAAAAAATTATTATCATTTCAGATAATGGTTGAAGAAGTGAGTCTTTAGTCGACGGCGAAAGACAGTTGACTACGGACTGTGGGGGAGCTGGGAGGATGGTGAGGTGCTGATATAGAGCTGAATATCATCAGCATAGCAGTGAAAGTTGAGTCCGTAGTGACGTATAATCTGACCGAGGGGGAGCATGTAAATGGTGAATAGTAGGGGACCCAGCACGGAGCCTTGGGGGACACCGTGGTTGACTGGGGCCGGGGGGGAGGATGAGCCGCTGACGCTGACAAACTGAGATCTATTTGTGAGATATGAATGAAACCAAGACAGAGCTGTACCGGTGATGCCAAGGTTGTCGGAGAGGCATTTGAGGAGGACTGAGTGGGATATTGTATCGAACGCCGCGGAGAGGTCGAGAAGGATGAGGAGGCTGATGTGTCCGGAGTCTGCAGCAAGGAGGAGGTCATTAGTGATCTTGATGAGGGCGGTCTCTGTGCTGTGATGTGCTCGGTAGGCTGACTGAAGGGGTTCGTAGAGCTCATGGTTGGGTTATACACCTGCATATAACCCATATAACTGTATGAGAGCATTATATGTTTATTCTTACCATATATATATATATATATATATATATATATATATATATATATATATATATATATATATATATATATATATATATATATATATATATATATATATATATATATATACACATCTGTCTGTACATACCTGCATATAATAATTTTTACATATCTGTAGATACTATATTTATATCTCTACATATCCCTTACTCTTACTTGTTACGCTGCTGGCCAGTATGACTTAGCCTACTACCATAGTGTCTTTGCACCTGTGTCACTGTACATATTAATACTACAACTCTGTACATATATCTGGTTAGCACTATCACTAAGTAGCACTCATTTATATATTTTACACCCAGTACGTATATTATTAGTGCACTTTACTGTTACATTTGCACTCTGCAAACTTTTTGTTGCACTGTACTTGTGCTGTATAATGACAATAAAGGAATCTGAATCTGAATTTGAATCGAATCGAATCGAATCTAATCTAATCTAATCTAATCTAATCTAATTTAATCTAATCTAAAGAGGCTGACCTCTTCATGTGTGGAAGCTGCTCCAGTCCCTCTACTACTGTAGGTGTACTGTCAGGCTCACTTTGCTTTGCTTCCTCCTCTAAACATACTTGGAGCGATTGGGGCTGTTTTGGAATCTTAACGTCAGAACGCAGAGCTCATCCCGGCCCCAGTGATGGGGATGATTGTGGGAAGAACAGAGCCTGAAGGTTGCCAAGGTAATTAATGTTTCTGCTGCATGGCAGATCCAATCTCACCCATGTCTGGATGGGGAGCTGAGGAGCATATAGTAGAACACACACACACACACACACACACACACACACACACACACACACACACACACACACACACACACACACACACACACAGACACACACGAACACACACACACACACACACACACACACACACACACACACACACACACACACACACACACACACACACACACACACACACACACATATTATGTAGACACATAAATTACAGACACACACTCACTGTTATGAAGATTTTCTATGGATGGCTAATCAATTAAGATATAAAAAGAATACTCAATTGGGCGGTCAGGTGGCGTAACGGAGATTGCGTTCGTCACCAAACCCCGGAGCGGCTAGATTCGCCTGTTCGAATCCAGCTCACAGCTCCGTGGTTGTCACCAGCTTGGCTGGCCGTTCACACTAATACAATTGGCAGTATTAGAGGGTGGGAGAAGCTGGCGGGGTGGGTCCGGGTCGTTGTAAACAGCGACTCCTACAGTTCGGTCGGGGCGCCTGCTAAGCGCGGATAGGACTTGAGTGGGATAGTGTGATCCTTCCACACGCTACGCCCTCTCAATGAGAATCCGCGCTGCCAGGTGAAAAGAAGCGGTTGATTGGCTGGACGTGTGTCGGAGGAAGCACGTGATAGCCTCCACTCTCCCAGACCGACTGTGGGGGGTAAGTGCACAGCGACCAGGAAGGGGATTGGGAATTGGCATAACGACTAACATTGGGATGGGAGAAAATCGGAGAAAAAATGGAGGGGGAAAAAGATAAAAAAAATAAAAAAATAAAAATACTCAATCACTATATTTAATATAATAATCAGGAGACAATATCTATAATTCAAAACAAAGGTATATTAGTAATTTGGATATTTCTATAAGATTATGAATATGAGAACACAGAAGCAATGCGATAGTAAGATGAAGGTGTAAGAAAGAGTTGGCTTTGTTAGAGACAAAGACCCTTACTGTACCATATCTCGTATCAATCCTTTGATACACTCCTAATGAAATCATATTTCCATACATGACAATCTAGTACCTATGTTATCCTTCCTTGGTATGGGAGCTTAGAGACTTTGATCGTCGGAGGCTCTCTATTCTGTTTATATTATGTATATCATACATGTATATCATTATCACATACAGTCCAGTCCAGATATGATATCGACCAGATGTGCATTCAACAGACACACGCGCACGCACGCACACACACACACACACACACACACACACACACACACACACACACACACACACACACACACACACACACACACACACACACACACACACACACACACACACACACACACAGGCACACACAAATAATAGTCTATGCACATGTAACCCAGGTTTCAGATTCATAACTATTTAGTTATAAGAACATAAATAGTTAATGCCATTGAATAAGAACATAAATAGTTAATGCTATTGTGTAAGAACATAAACAGTTAATGTTATTTGGTTATATGTATATTCATGTGAGGTTAACAACGTTTTGACCAAATCCTTTGAATTGCATCACTGCCCCTTTAAGTTACCTCAGAACACTAGTTGGTATGCAGTTCGCGCCTCACCTTACGCAGAAGGAGATCATAGATTGATGGAGACTGACGCAGATACTGAATGCTCATAGAACCGGATAGCACCACGAAATAGTTATCAAACAGTCCTAAAAGATTCCCCCAGTTGCAAAACCGAAGAGGTTGTTGCTGTTATACATCGTGTAGCTCCGCTCTGCGTCTATTGCAATACTCTTCATATCCAGTATTGATACTGAATAAATTCTCACATGCACCTTTACATACCATCATCTGTCTGGCCACACCCCCATCCGCTACCTACATAAGCAGGGGTGTGGCCATACCATCAGCTCCTTCTTCAGTTTTCACCACGTCGAGTGCCTGCAAGTACCACACTTTGAAGTTTGATGGATTTTTTAAGAAGAAAATAGGAGATGAAGGAGCTACGTTGACATTATATCTTTGTTTTCTCTCTCACTATTTACGAGGAAATACAGCAATAATGTCTTCGCCACTGGGGTGTCTGGAAGATGATGATCATTCTGACCTCCACCAGCATTTTCGTATTAGGGGCTCGCGTCGCTGGTCTAATCCCCACCTGCAGTCCACCAAGCTGCAGCTGGACAGGTATTACCTCCGGTTCTGCAGCTGGACTGTGCAGGAGGGGCGACGGCTGTTGTGAGAAGCTAGCTACCTCTCTGGGTGAGTGATGATTATGTTATGCGAGCGCCAGTTGTGTTGCTATGAGGGGATTAGCTGCACGATTTACCAAAGCCGGCCCCAGACTGGTACCCTTTTTCTGCCTCTTAGACTGCAGAGAGAGGGTCCTGGTTTGACGCCCATGGTAGTCAACCACCAGATCCTCCTCGCGGCCCTCGCAGGAATGGGAGTGGCTGGCTCTGTGCTGACATGGCTGTCATCATACCTCAATGACCGCTCCTACCAAGTGTCATGGAGAGGGACCCTGTCGGCCACCCGCCCCCTGCGGACGGGTGTCCCCCAGGGCTCGGTTTTAGGACCCCTTCTCTTCTCCCTCTACACTAAATCACTGGGTAACATTATCACGTCTCATGGCTTCTCATACCATTGTTATGCCGACGATACTCAACTCTTCCTCTTCTTCCCTCCCTCAGATATCCACGTCTCTGAGCGGATCTCGGCCTGTCTGTCCGACATCTCCGCCTGGATGACGACCAACCACCTCAAACTGAACCTAAGCAAAACAGAATTGCTCCACCTGCCGGCCAAATCCTCCCCCCTGACCGACCTTTCCATCACAGTTGAGAATGCAGCTGTGACCGCGTCCCCGACCGCCAAGAACCTTGGTGTTGTCCTCGACGACCAGTTGAACTTCTCTGCTCACATCGCAGCGACAACCAGAACCTGCCGATTCCTCCTGAGCAACGTCAGAAGGATCCGCCCCTTCCTGACAAAAGAAGCCACCCAACTCCTCGTCCAATCAACAGTCATCTCCCGCCTCGACTACTGCAACGCACTACTCGCTGGCCTCCCGGCCACTGCCACTAAGCCTCTTCAACTCATTCAGAACGCAGCGGCCCGCCTGATCTCAAACCTACCGAAGTCGGCCCATGTCACCCCACTTCTTAGGGACCTGCACTGGCTCCCCATTGCTGCACAAATCCGCTTCAAGGCCCTCGACCTAGCATACCGTGCGGCAAAGGGAACCGCTCCCGCCTACCTCCGGTCAATGGTCTCTAACTACACACCCTCAAGACCCCTACGCTCTGCATCTTCTGGCCGCCTCAGACCTACTCCTATCCAAGCTCCGGGAGGGTCATCAAAGAGAAGTTGCCTATTCTCAGTCCTTGACCCACAATGGTGGAATGAACTACCCACCCCAGTTAGGACAGCCGAAACACGTCCAATCTTTCGCTGTCGACTAAAGACGCACTTCTTCAACCATTATCTGAATAAAAAAAATTAAAATAAAAAAAAATAACTAACCCTAACTAACCGTACTGTCATGCACTTGCCCTAATAAACTAACCTACACTGTAGCACTCAACACTTTGATGAACATTGTTGCTCAGCTGATAGAGTTGTGCCCTTCCTGATGGCTTGTCGTACAGAACTTGTAAGTCGCTTTGGATAAAAGCGTCAGCTAAATGACTAAATGTAAATGTAAATGTAGTGGGCTGTGACCAAGATCTGTGGTTAAAACCCCCGGATCTTTGGACGAGCGGATTTCTCTCTGTCACGTGAATGGCCCCATCTTTCAAGTTGAAAGTTACCCTAACACGAGGAAATTGGGTTTGGTGTTTCGTTATCGGAAGCTCCACGCCCAAATCGGCTGCAGCCCATGAGGGAATTGTGCCGACACCGCTGTATATCTGTTAATCACCGTTCTGAAAACTGTGTTAACTTCTTTTTCTCTTCTCTCTTAGGATGAGGAGGGGGACAGTCGGCGGCTGTCTGAAGTGTTGGCCTTATTGTTCTCTCATTGTGCAGTTCGGTGATAGTTGCTTAGCTTGCGTTCTAGCTGGGTGAGCTACCTGTTAGCCAGTTAGCTGTTAGCTGCGGCGCTAGCTTGTTACGTTCGCTAGGCTAGGAACGTTAGCTTGTTGCTACCAGTCGGCCTGAGTTGGCTGTTAGCTTATGCTACACCGTTGAACATTAGCCGTGAGAATAGCAGGCCATAACACTCTGACTACGACGTCATCTTTGATAGAGGATGTAGTCGGCCCTACACCATGATCGGCTGTTGGAGGGGGGCGTCTTAGCTTCTGTTGCCCCGCCAGCGAGGACTTTTGTCAACGTGGAGACCAGTGTTGCAGTCCTCTCAGCCTGCGTTCATGGTGTAGGTAAGGGTCCTTTGGACACTTAATGCCTCTTCCTTCCTTCCCTTCTAAATGTTTTGTAAATAACGATGTTTTTTTCCAAAACGTATGTTGCTTCACTACATTGGGGATGCAACATATGTTGTGTGTGAATTGTCTTGTCGCTGGTATATTTTCTCTCTACCTAGAAAATCTGCGTTGTTTTTTACGTGAGTACAAATTAACTGGTTTGGTTGTGATGAGAACTTATGTGTTCATGTAACATTAGACAACGTAGTTGAGCTCACAACTAGCTGGGTTAATAACCCTGCAAAGCTATGCTTAGTGACATGTGATCGAGGGGTGAGTCCTTCTCTCAGCCTGTGATGACAATAAACAGGTGGCGTGTTCACATATTAACAGGGCGGTACCTGTTCAACCTAGTCGTATCAGGGGTAAGGTGGTGAGGGGCCCCAGTTTCCCTGGGGCCTCTCCCTCCTCTCAAACATGTTTTTGTTTACAATATATTGTTTCACTATGTTTGTGGGGATACGGTGTAATCCCTCAGCTTCTGCTGGGGTTGTGCTCCTGCTTGGGGAAACAATTTTTTCCTAGGGAAAAGATTGTTTGGTCGCTATCATGTGGACTTAGCAAGGCCTGTGGCCAGTACTTAATCGAGGACTTGTGTCTTCTCTCGTTATGAAAAACGGCGTTCCTCTTACCGTAGTGAGAGTGTACTTTTGCCTTTTTTGTTATGATGGAGGGTTGTGTGTGTCGTTAAGATCCACAACTGGGTTAGGTGTTGGCCTACAGAAGTCACATGTGTAAGCTCTGGTACCGGGGCTCTTAAAGGGGCCCTCTCTGGGTCTGTGTTTTTCTTCCTTTGAAAAATTCAGATGGCAGGTTCGCACATGAGTCTATGTGAAGCTGTTAACGCTTCATGTAGCATGCTATGACTGGTGTCATGGCTCTGCTTTGTCATTACATCGTATCAGGGGTGAGGGGTCATAAGGGGGTGAACTGGTAAAACCTTCCTCCCCTTTTTCTGATTGGTCAGGGGTTAAAACCCCCTGTCCTTCGGGCTTCCTGTCACGTTGCTGGATCAGTAGGGGGGGGGGGGGGGGGGGGTTTCCTGGTCCCACGCCATATTGGGCGGTGGACCACGGAAATTCCCCTGCCATAGAGTACGTCACTGGGCGCGTTTCTATTGGTAAGACTTCCGTGGGTTATTCAGGCTCCATGTTGTGGACCTCTGTTACAGGGAGTTTCAGAGCCTCCTCCTCAGGGAGTTCAGAGCCTCCTCCTCAGGGAGTTTCAGAGCCTCCTGTGAGTTCAGATCCTCCCTCCCAGTGAGGGAGCCTCCTCAGAGTTTCAGAGCCTCCTCCTCAGATTGTCAAGGTGAGTAGAACTTAAAAAGAAGTTCTGCTCTGTTGTATGTGTATTGAGCTTGGTGGGTGATGCAACGCAGTAGAGACATTTTGTTCTTCTGCTCTGCTCCCTACTGGTAGTGTGTGTATTGGGTCAGAGCCTCCTCCTCAGGGAGTTTTCAGAGTCTCCTCCTCAGGGAGTTCAGAGCCTCCTTGGTGAGTTCAGAGCCTCCCTCTCAGTGAGGGAGCCTCCTCAGAGTTTCAGAGCCTCCTCCTCGGAGAGTCCTAGTCCAATTGTTACATAGCTCAATGTTGCAATATGTCTTTTCAATCTATTGCTCACATGGGAAGTCTCTCTGGGGGTTCCCCGTCCCCTCCTTTATGGAGCAGGTTGACAGGGTATTGTTTAGGGAGTTCCCTCGCCGGTAATGGTATTTTTTTTTCTGTGAAAAAAGCGGCTTCTTGTCGTTCTCCCAGGCGGCTTGGAGGAACGGTATCTGGTGTCTTGTTAGACTATCCATTGATATGTTTTGGGTCTTGACGTGTACATAGTGCTGGCCCTGGGTGTTTCTGATAGGAACCACGCATGGGCTTGCGCGCCTTGGTTGCTCATCATTGAAACAGCGTTTTTATGGGGCAACTGGGATGGAGTTTGTCTCTTCCGAGCGCCAGTCTACTAGGTTTGCCTCAACGAATTCTCGTTCATATCTGGGGGATGTTAACGGAATAGATCAAAGCATAGGTAGAGGGGTCTCACGCCCTTGGGGTGGGCCACCGAGCGCGGTACGAAAGGGACCGTCTGGGTGGCGCCCTCTATAATGTTTTGGATCGACACGCGTACCTACCCCCCTCCTAGGGTTGGGGATGGCGGCGTGATTAGGCCACGGGACTGATTCTGGTCGCGCCGGTCCAGGTCAGTTAACCCGTTGTCCGCCGGGGACGCAGATCTGCTGTTCTGGTACCCTGAGGGACTTGTGCTTTTTTCGGTGGGAAAAAAATTTCGGGTCGGCCCGGGCGTTGCAGGGTTTGATGTTATGGAGATGTTCGTGGTTGTGTCACTACGTATTACCCCTCACTGTTGCTTGGTCCATGTTGTGTTGTACCTTGCACTGCGCTAAGGGAGCCTGGTCCTTCTCCATTCTTTTCGCCCCTATCTTCTCCTGCTTAAGCATGGCTGGGAGGGGGCTGTTGAGGTGATTCTTATAGAACTCCTCTGGCATCCCTGTGTACGTCCCGGTCCGCCGGGCCCGGTCCGAAATTGTTTCCGTCGACCCGTAGGCCTGGGTTAACCCCTTTTTGAAAACTGAAACACTTGTACTGCGGTATAGCCAGTGTATACCCGCAGTTGTGTTTTGGAGTTTTTTTCTTGAGGGGTTATAGGAACAACCGCCTCATGTTAGAACCAAGGGGGTGGTTGGTTCCCTGGTGTGTTGGTAGCGGAGTCAACTCTCGGGGTAGGCCCGGTTTGGCCCGTCTACCTGTGAGTGTGCCCCCGCACTTTTCATGACGTCTGCCAATCATGTCAGCCTTCTCTGCCTCGGCCCCTCTAGAGAGTCGAGGGGTTTTTGTGGAGGTTGTGACATGGTGCACAACAATGCCAGCATATGCCCCTTCCGCCGGGGTGCTGTTTCAGCAGACCCCTTTGGTGCCTGTCTAGTCCGCAGTGCTCCAGGCTCAGGTCGAGTGGCCTGTTGCCTGGATTGAGGGATCAACCTCTTTTGGGGGTCGTCTCCCCGGTATGCTGCCTGCTCCCGCTGTGGGTGTAGCCTCTTGAGTGCTTCGAGCTTACAGCCATACCAACCTGAACACGCCCGATCTCGTTCGATTTCGGAAGCTGTGTAGGTTCAGGCCTGGTTTGTACTTGGATGGGTGACTGCCTGGGTATACCAGGTTCAGTGAGCTAGGCGGCGTGCTATGGGGGGAAGGGCCTGCTCTTGAATGGGCCCTGTCCGAATACGCTGGCGATGTGGGGGGCGGTGTCACTAGTGACCGCCTGGTGAGGTCTAGATGCTTTGACGTCATTGGCCTCTACAGGCCCCCTTTTTCCGGGGGGGTCCAGTCCCTTCTGGGTCTGGGTCCTCCTTCGCGCTCCGCTGCTACGGCCTTGCCACGGGGTTGGGCTTTTGCTCTTGACCCTGTGATGTTAGGTGTGGTAACGGGGGTTTGTTCCTTTCCGTTCGTTCCCTAGTGGCATGCGGGTTGTGCGTTTGTGTAGTCGTGGGTACGCCCCACGGTCTGCTCACCCTGTGCGTTGAGTTGCTGAAGTCTCCTCTTCGCGCATTCGGATCCGACACCCTCCTGTCCTCCGCTAGGGGGGTTCGGGGGGCTCGGGTCCTCCCCGGTTCTGATGGTTGTGGGGGGCCTCAGCGGGTACATTTGTCGAGCTCCGCTCTGCTCAGCTCCTGTGTTGCAATAGACGCAGAGCGGAGCTACACGATGTATAACGTACAGTTATGTATATAACCATAGTTATATGAGTGTAGTGACGCTCTGCGTCGGACTCACTGAGGACCCCGTGATCTTGCCTTGTGGTGAAAGACTTGGGAAGGAGCTGATGGTATGGCCACACCCCTGCTTATGTAGGTAGCGGATGGGGGTGTGGCCAGACAGATGATGGTATGTAAAGGTGCATGTGAGAATTTATTCAGTATCAATACTGGATATGAAGAGTATTGCAATAGACGCAGAGCGTCACTACACTCATATAACTATGGTTGTATACATAACCGTATATTAAAGAACATACCACTTCCAAAGACGGTTTTGATGAGTTTGATCAATATTGTGCTGTTTCATTGTTGAATGTGTAATATCGCTAGCTCAATGCTAATCGGCTAACACCGTTATCCACACGACACGAGCTGCATCGGCAAACTGTATTGCTAGCTAAGAATGTAGCTAGTCATGCTAGCGAAGCTCCAAGCTCATTTGGTTAAATGAAAACTAGAAAGAAACCATTTCAGAAGTACTTATAATTGTATTGATATGCTGTATGATAAGAACATGGTCTATATAAATGTCGGTTGCCTTTAAGAGTTTAATATGGAATGTGAGGAATGTTTCCATGTGCTAGTGCACTTTAGCCTAATTTAGCATAAGTCAAATGGATGTTCCCACGTGCTGTGACATTGTAGCCTACTTTAGCTTAGTATAGCCAAAAGTAGGGGTCCTACTAATCACCCCAAAGTACCAGAAAATACCAGAAACTACCCCAAAATACCCCAAAGTATACCAGAAAATACCAGAAACTACCCCAAAATACCCCAAAGTATACCCCAAAATACCAGAAACTACCCCAAAATACCAGAAAATACCAGAAACTACCCCAAAATACCCCAAAGTATACCCCAAAATACCAGAAACTACCCCAAAATACCAGAAACTACCCCAAAATACCCCAAAGTATACCCCAAAATACCAGAAACTACCCCAAAATACCAGAAAATACCAGAAAATACCAGAAACTACCCCAAAATACCCCAAAGTATACCCCAAAATACCAGAAACTACCCCAAAATACCCCAAAATACCAGAAAATACCAGAAAATACCCCAAAGTATACCCCAAAATACCAGAAGATACCCCAAAATACCAGAAAATACCAGAAAATACCAGAAACTACCCCAAAATACCCCAAAGTATACCCCAAAATACCAGATAATACCCCAAAATACACCAAAGTATACCCCAAAATACCAGAAACTACCCCAAAATACCCCATAATATCAGAAAATACCCCAAAATACCCCAAAGTATACCCCAAAATACCAGAAAATACCAGAAAATACCCCAAAATATACCCCAAAATACCAGAAACTACCCCAAAATACCCCAAAATAAACCAAAGTATACCCCAAAATACCCCAAAGTATACCCCAAAATACCAGAAAATACCCCAAAGTACCCCAAAGTATACCCCAAAATACCGGAAAATACCCCAAAGTACCCCAGAATACCCCAAAATACCAGAAAATACCCCAAAGTACCCCAAAGTAGCGTAAAATACCCCAAAATACCCTAAAATACCCCAAAGTATACCCCAAAGTACCAGAAAATACCAGAAAATACCCCAAAATACCCTAAAATACCCCAACGTATACCACAAAGTATACCCTAAAATACCAAAGTATCACGAAATACCCCAAAGAACCTCAAAGTTCCCCAAAGTATACCTCAATGTACCACAAAATACTGGCTCAGAGGTAGAGCAGGTCAACTAATGATCATATGGTCAATGGTTTGGTCAGTGGTTTGAATCCCAGCTCCTTCTGTTCACATGCCGAAGTGTCCTTCAAGACACTGAACCCCAAATGACTCCAATAAGCAGGCTAGCACCTTGCATGGCATCTGGCTGCCATTGCTCTGTGAGTGCATGTGTGAATTGGTGAAGGAGAGGCAATTATAAAGCTATTTGTGCAGGTAGGAAAGTGCTATTTATGTGGAGTCCATTTCCCATTCCCAAAGTACCACATATTTTCAAAACAAATGTTTATTTTAATATATTATAATCTCCAAATGTAATAACATCTGTATTGAACACTGAACAAACAGTATACATTTTTTTTATCAATTTTATTTTAAATGTTCAACAATAACAAAACATCAACAACAATAATAACAGAACAGTATAACATTTTTGAACAAATTCCAGTAAGGACGGAAGAAAAGAGACAACTATAGGCTATACATGACAACATAACAGGACATTCGAACTGTGTCATTACATTACATTCAGGTCCACAAGATGGCTACTTAAAAAACTAGAATACACACTGAACTAGGAAGAACAGCTTTTTCAAGCTTCACACCTTGGTCATGGAATGGGCTACAAGACCATATCAACTTAGATACCCTGGTCTCTCTCAACAAATTTAAATCTGTATTACATAACTTATTTTGGGGTATTTTCTGGTATTTTCTGGTACTTTGGGGTATACTTTGGGGTATTTTATGGTATTTTGGGGTATTTTCCGGTACTTTGGGGTACTTTGGGGTATTTTCTGGTATTTTGGGGTATTTTGGGGTACTTTCTGGTATTTTGGGGTATACTTTGGGGTACTTTGGGGTATTTTGGGGTACTTTGGGGTATTTTCTGGTATTTTCTGGTATTTTGGGGTAGTTTCTGGTATTTTGGGGTATACTTTGGGGTATTTTGGGGTAGTTTCTGGTATTTTCTGGTATGTTCTGGTATTTTGGGGTAGTTTCTGGTATTTTGGGGTATACTTTGGGGTATTTTGGGGTAGTTTCTGGTATTTTCTGGTATTTTGGGGTAGTTTCTGGTATTTTGGGGTATACTTTGGGGTATTTTGGGGTAGTTTCTGGTATTTTGGGGTAGTTTCTGGTATTTTGGGGTATACTTTGGGGTAGTTTCTGGTATTTTGGGGTAGTTTCTGGTATTTTGGGGTATACTTTGGGGTATTTTGGGGTAGTTTCTGGTATTTTCTGGTATTTTGGGGTATTTTGGGGTAGTTTCTGGTATTTTGGGGTATACTTTGGGGTATTTTGGGGTAGTTTCTGGTATTTTGGGGTATACTTTGGGGTATTTTGGGGTAGTTTCTGGTATTTTGGGGTATTTTGGGGTAGTTTCTGGTATTTTGAGGTATACTTTGGGGTATTTTGGGGTATTTTCTGGTATTTTCTGGTACTTTGGGGTGATTAGTAGGACCTAAAAGTAGTGTCGTAAAATGTGATAAATATAGCTCCTAACATGTTGTGAGATGTCCCTAGGAAGAAAAGGTTTAAGCACAGAGGGTCAGAAGACAGCTGTCCTCTGCAAGTCATAAAAGATCACTAGATTGTAAAAACCCTCAAAGCTACATCCTGCCTGAAACTTGTGTTCATACAGATAAGAGAAAAGGATGTCTGTTTCTAGGTTAAGGAACTTAGTAACTAATCATTAAGTCATGTGCAAAATGAATGGATCATGTGTCTAGTCTTATAGAAACAGTCAAAGTGTAACAGTTGGAGATCAACTATACTGGTAAAAACTAGAGTGACTTAGTTCATAGATTGTGTGTGTTTACAGAGACATTGTGCTCACAACAAGAGGTGGATTTACATATAAGTGTTGGCAACAGCTGAAGACAATAGAGGGAGTAGTCACATATCTGTGTTATCTGTTAAACTGCCCCTGTGAGCACTACATGTAGATACAGATGCAGAGGAGGAGCGAGGGTTCACTATTTCAGTAACTCAAATATACTTTCAAATGTCTGCTTCTGTACTCAAATTTGCTTAAAATGAATTGCAAATATTCCGGTTATATTGTGGTAATAATCCTGAAGCTAATGATATGAAAAATGCTATGGTTATGATAAAGAATCACGAGTTTTGAAATTAAGCCACTTCTAAACTAAATTGGAAAATACTCAAAGTACTGAATACTAACTGTATAAAATAGATAGTGATTTAAGTTAAAATAATGTTATTAGAAACTATAGAAATGGACTTAATGGTAAAAATACTGTGATTCTCATTTAGCATCAAGAGAAACTATTCGAAAATGATATGTCGGTGTTTATGAAATCAATCTCAATTCGAATATATATATCTTGTTTTTAATAACAAAAGTATTAAGTTAGTTTAGACGGTAAATCTATTTCTCTGATTTGAAACAAAGGAGAGAGAGTTGGCCTACTAAGGACAACCTTCTAGTTCAAATTCAAACTTAGAGAGCCCGTGATTGGAGGAAAACATCTTCTTGACTTCACTCCTGTGACATCACGCAGACACTCCAGGCTCATTGATAAAAGGGGACAGACTGAGCGGGAAAAGAAACACACAGACACACCTCCCCATTCATGCAGGAGGACGGCGGGAACAGCAAGCAGAGAAAACACACGGAGAAGGAGCTTTTTGGAACGAGAACAGAATCTCTTTGTTTGTCACCAGACAACAAAGACAATCCACAACTCAACGATGAAGAGTATTATTCTTTAATCTACTTTTTTAGTCTAGTTTTGATTGCAGACGGCATAGTGTCTAGTGATCACGACTATAGCACACTGTATTTTAATTGAACCAGAATCATGGTAATTTCATTTGTTACTTTGAATTAAAAATATATGCTGATACAACTTCTCCTTTTCATTCTCCTGTTTAGCTGCCGTCCTACAAACCGTGATGGTTTTATCAGTAAATAGGTTTTAAGGTGTAATTTATAACACAACGCAGAGGCTATTAGATTAGATGGTTTTTTAAGATAGAAACCCTTATTCCCTTTTTTACGATAGTAGCCTAATTGATTATCCATTCTAAAAGCAATGAAAGATGATGAATAGCAATGAAAGATGATGAATAGCAATGAAAGATAATAAATAGCTTTTATTTTTTGCATGGCCTGTTATGCAGGCCAGGTTTTGATACCCTCCGTTTCCACCCCCGGGAAGAGTTCCCAGGAGTCCCGACCGACCACCACTCATCACGTGTGCCCACGCGGGACGAGGCAGTGTGCCGGACCGACACAAGATGGTGAGCCAACCCAAAGAACCTCAGATATAGATCAGGGCTATATCCAGGAGCCTGATCTGTTACCCCTGTTATCGCATACAAACTGCCCGGACCGTTGCCTCAACAATCGGGTAGGATTGTGAATTGCCTTTCTCACTCCCATTGAGGAAGTGGATCAGGAATTACCTAACTAATTGAACTTGAGTCACAAGAACTTCCAAGGATATGAAGGTCATACTATCCTTTCTATGATATGAACTGATTGAACTTGAATACAAGGACTTCCAAGGACTTTTGTCCGCTTTTCACCTTTTGTATTTTGATATTGTATTTTGTATTTGATTGATGCACATTGTATATATTATGGGTACTGATATTTCTCCTGTAGAGAGGGCGAGTTAAAGGGTAAATTCACCCTATAAGATACTTGAACTACTGATATTTCTCCTGTAAGGAAGGAGCATTGTATATATGGATACTGATATTTCTCCTGTAAGGAAGGAGCATTGTATATATGGATACTGATATTTCTCCTGTAAAGAGTGAGAGTTAAAGGGTCAATGCACCCAATAAGATACTTGGATCTCATTGATAACACATTGATTATAGTTGAATCGCTGATGGATCTCCTGTAGAGAAAGATAGTTTAAAGGGTCATTTCACCTAATAAGGTACTTGCATTCCTATAACATTGAATATTTCTATTGGTACTTTGTTGGTATTACACCTGCAAAGGAAGAGTTTAAAGGGTAATTACACCTAATAAGGTACTTGCAGTCCCTGCACACTTAAAGGTTTAAATTAATATGTTTAAATACTTACCTACTGAACTGAAAATGATAAACTGATATAGAGTTAACTGAAATGATAAACTGATATAGAGTTTACTGAAATGATAAACTGATAATAGAGTATACTGATCTGCATTTGCAGAAGAAAAGATGACGAGTTAACTCACGAAAAATGTCCAACCTTAAACCTTGCTTTTAGAAAAATGGAGGCTCTAATTATTATTATTCATAGAGACTAATAATAAGAATAATTAGAGCCTCCATTTTTTGTGGACACCAGACTATAGATATCAATTTCCCCGAAATAACGTTACCTGCCTCGACAAAATCTGTTCATTGGTTATCCAGATACAGATGAATTAGCATCTTAGAATAACAAATAACAAGTAAAAGACGCAACATCCAATTTGGCTTTTCTCCAGCGCGACCAGAACGTCTTTCGTTGGATTGGCATGTCTAATAATGCTGTTATTAGAAAATGTGTGTGCACAGGTACAACAGATCAGTCAACAATGTCGAGCTAAAAGTGAAGAAGATGAGGCTTAAATATCTTTTCCGTGGTTTGATGCAGTGGACAGCATAATCGGCCCAAACCAACCAGTGCCCTGTTTAATACCCACAGTAATGTGGCCGGTTAGCCCATCCAAAGCAAGGGAGCCCGACGTTGTGACTAGTTGTGTTCAGCGGGACTACAGCGATCAAGTATATATGCATATTATCTTTTACGTTGTTCGTTATATGTTTTGTCTATCTGTCTGTAATCTATGTGGTTAGCGCGCAGCATGGCCATAATGTTTTTAGTGTAGAAAAAGTATCCAAAATCCCACCATCGTGTAGGTTTAGCTGGTACATTACTTCCCGAGGTACAGCGAAAAATGTCCCGTGTAACTGTTTTGGTTAATTCAGAAATATATAGACTATAGAGAGTTGCTCTCCTCAATTGTGCCTGGCTGGGAGCGCAAACCAGAGGCGGAGATGGAAGGGGGGAGTTCGCACTCAAGGACGGAGCGAGGACGGAGCGGAGCACCCGTTCCTAATGAGAAGACACCCTAAATACCGGTCACTGTTATAACCTTGTCTCTGGTCTACTATTCCTTTTACTGGGTATATCACTCCTCTCCTCATTCGAATCTAGAACTGGTCCGTGGCAAACAGCTGTTACTGTTAGTGACACAAGTGCTACACACACAAACATGCAGACTTGCACAAAACAGGCATCTCTCCCTCTCTCCCCCCCCCTCTCTCTCTCTCTCTCTCTCTCTCTGTATCTCTCTCTCTCTCTCTCTCTCTCTCTCTCTCTCTCTCTCTCTCTCTCTCTCTCTCAAACAATTCATTTGAATTTTTGAATTGTTTAATAAACAATTATCTGAGCACAATTGAATGTGTCCATATTAGGGCTGACCCCTATTAGTCGATTAGTCGACTAATCGGTTGAAAGGAGCCGTAGTCGACTGGCCAACCTCTTAGTCGAATAAAAAATAAAATAAAAAAAATTATTAAATCCAAAAGAAAATGGCCTAGAAGCGTGGCTAACGCTAATGGCATGCATACCAGAGGCTAACTGCCTACGAAAACAGGCACAGAGGCACTGAAAGAGGATTTCACCCATCTAATCAACACACTAGACTAGACAAATATCAAGATGTATCCATCAGTGGACCAATTGCATGCTTTTGCAGAGGACAAGAAGCCTTCAGTCGACTCCTTCAGACATTAAGCACCCCCCACAGCCCAAATGGAATGATAAAAACAAAATAATAATAATAATAATTTTTTTTTAAATATATATATATATATATTTTTTTAGTCAACCAACAGTCGACTAAGGGCGAATGTTGGCCAATCCTAGTCGACCATCCAAATCCTTAGTCGGGGACAGCCCTAGTCCATATGCACAGACACCTGTCATATATAATACTGCTTTGCTTTGATGAGTTAATTTATATGGTGATGAAAGTCAACATAAACAGAGGCGGTCCTGTCAATTATACTACTGTATATATCTACTAGGCGTTTTCACACCTGTAGTTCGTTTGCTTTGTTCCGATTCAGGGAGACACAGGGACTATAATGATACAATTGTTGCACTTGTCCCTTAGTTGGTTTGTGTTCACACGGCTGTGTTAACACTTTAATCGCCATGGGTTAAATTCATAATTTACCATCCCTCGCCAGCTCTATTTGTCTATGGAGAAGTTCCCCTTCTTTGCAGGGCTATAACTTTTTTAATTATATTGCTAAATTAATATAATAATAATAATAACTTTATTTGTATAGCACTTTTCATACAGAGGTTGCAGTTCAAAGTGCTTCACAACAGTAAAAAATACAGGCATAAGCGAGCATAAAAAGATAGACAGGTAGAATCACAGTGTTTCACATTAGGATCTAGCATCCCAATAGGCTCTCCGCTTACAGTTTTCAGTAACACAAATAGTAAAAATAGTTTAAAATGATTCAGTTTAAAAATAGTAAAATAAAAATAAAATAAAATAAAATAAAAATTATAAAATAGAACGGACATAAAAAATGCAGGCATGAGCGAGCATAGCAAGATATGGCAAGTGACAACAATGCATAAAGTTTACAGACAATCCATGCTGATTGATCTGCCATAAGCAAGTGAAAGTTTACAGACAATCCATGCTGATTGATCTGCCATAAGCAAGTGAAGATTACAGTCTGTTCTAACAAACCAAACTGCCATGTATTAAAGTTTACAGACAATCCATGCTGATTGATCTGCCATAAGCATAAGATTACAGTCTGTTCTAACAAACCAAACTGCCATGTATTAAAGTTTACAGACAATCCATGCTGATTGATCTGCCATAAGCATAGTGTTTCACATTAGGATCTAGCATCCTAATAGGCTCTCTATTCAGTAATTAAAAAGTGCACTAACCGACGGACATAAAAAAAAAATACAGGCATGAGCGAGCATAGCAAATAATAAGAATAGTTTAAAATGATTCAGTTTAAAAATAGTCATCAGTAAGAAGTAAAAAGTGCAATAACCGACACATGAATTTCATAGGCAGTGTAAAAGAGTAGGCAGGGTAAGAATAAATACAAGTTGTGTCAGGATATCCCTGATGTTTCCTCTTGCCACTAGGTGGTAGCAGATATCTATCAGTGAAATGCCTGAGCAAAGAGATTTAAAGATGTCTAGCGAGTTGGCTTCCCTGATGTTTTGGGGTAGTTTGTTCCATAGTTTTGGGGCATAGTTGATAAAGGCTGCATTACCGATCCTCTTTTGACTGCTTCTGGGAGCCTCTAGTAGTCCAGCAGCTGATGATCGCAGTGTTCTTGCTGGTGTGTAATTTATTAGAGTGTTGGCGATGTAGCTAGGTCCCTGTCCATTTAGAGCTTTGTATGTAAGGAGAAGGACCTTAAAGTCAATTCAAAATGTTACAGGAAGCCAGTGTAAAGCGGCTAAGACTGGACTAATGTGCTCTCTCCTTTTGGTTCTAGTTAGCAGTCGGGCTGCAGAGTTTTGGATTAGCTGAAGCCTCTCTGTGGTTTTCTTAGGGAGACCTGTGAAAAGTGCATTACAGTAGTCTAACCGGCTAGATATGAATGCATGAATTAGCTTCTCAGCATCGTTCTGATTAATAAATGGTCGTACTTTTGCTATATTTCTGAGATGGAAGAACGATGTTTTCGTCACTTTGCTAATATGAGAATTGAAGTTCAGTTCTGAATCTATGACAACCCCAAGACTAGTGACCTCAGATTTGATCCAAGGGGTTAGTCCCCCCAGGTTCTTTATTAATGTTTCTTTTTTAGTTTTGGAGCCGATAATTAGAATTTCAGTTTTGTTCTCGTTTAGTTTCAGGAAGTTCTTACTCATCCATTTATTTATTGCCAGTAAGCAGTCTGTAATGGAGCTAATCGCTGTATCATTTGGTTCAGCAGATATGTACAGTTGTGTATCATCCGCATAGCTATGGAAATCTACATTATGTTCTCTGATGATATCACCCAGCGGTAACATGTAAAGGGAGAAGAGTAAAGGACCTAAGCAACTCCCTTGTGCAACTCCATAGTTGTTGTCGTATATATCAGACATGTGATCTCCTAGTTTAACATAGAATTTCCTCCCTCTGATGTATGTTTTAAACCAGCCTAGCACATGGTCTGAGAAACCGACATGGTTTTCAAGACGATCGATTAGAATATCGTGATCGATTGTATCAAATGATGCACTGAGATCTAACAGGATAAGGATGGAGATTTTATTCTCGTCAGAGTTTAGTCTGAGGTCACTGATTATTTTGGTGAGGGCAGTTTCAGTGCTATGATATTTTCTGAATCCTGACTGAAATTCTTCTAAGATGTTGTTTTCTTCAAGAAAGGAATTTATTTGAACTGAAACTATCTTTTCAAGTACTTTACTAATGAATGGTAGGTTGGATATTGGACGATAATTTGCCATTTCATTACTATCCAAGTTAGGTTTTTTTAGTAATGGCTTTACAACTGCTGTTTTAAGGGCATCCGGGAAAATACCAGTCCTAAGGGAAGTGTTTATGATATCTAGCACAGGGCTTGAAACACTATTAAATACCCGTTTGAAGAAAGCTGTAGGTATAGGGTCAATGTCTGAGGTGGAGGAGTTACATTCTGAGACAGTTTTGCAGAGTACATCTAATGTGATGCATGTGAAACTTCTCATGGTTACATTGCACGGTTTGCCGCAATCAACTTTATTTCCATCATGAGTAATGCTGGCCCTGATCAAGGTTATTTTGTTGTTAAAGAATAGTGCAAGTTCTTCACACTTAACCGTTGATGACTGAGGAGGTGTAGGGGCAGTGTTGAGTAGTACATTAATAGTGGAAAAGAGGATTCTGGAGTTTCCAGCATTTTCTGTAATGATTTTAGAGAAAGATGGCGCCGCTACGTCCGGCTGCCTGTCTGTGCGCTCCGTCGAGACTGTGCATACTTTTGTTAATATTTATAGTTTTAAGAGTTTTGTCTGTACCAACAGTAGGTGCAATTAATGTGTATGACCGTCAGTCACTAATAGACATTGGATTACGGGAAACTTACCGACTGGATTACTCTCTGGATCAGCTCTCTGAACCGCAACAATGGCCCGTTGAGATCTTGAGGACATCAGGACCGGATCTCGCCCCCAGGGACAAAGGACCCAGACGGCGAGGAAAGAGAGCTGGAGTCCGTAACAGGCTGAGAACCAGGCGGCACAGGACACCACTACCCAGTATATTGCTAGCCAATGTACAATCAATAGACAATAAACTAGACGACATCCGAGCAAGGATTCAATTCCAGAGAGACGTTAGGGACTGTAACGTTCTCTGCTTCATCGAGACGTGGCTGGCGCCAGAAGTCCCAGACCACGCCATCCTACCGGCCGATCATTTCTTCATTCACCGCAAGGATAGAACAGCAGAATCCGGTAAACAACGTGGAGGAGGTATTGCCTTCATGTTGAACAAAAATTGGAGTGACCCAACTAATGTGAAGGAACTATCCAACCACTGCTCCCCAGAACTGGAATATATAACCATCAAGTGTCGTCCTTTCTTCCTCCCGAGGGAGTTAACGGCGATCGTCCTGGTCGGAGTGTATATTCCACCGCAAGCTGAAGCCAGCAACAAGGTTGCGCTCTCCAGACTACACGACGAGGTAAATAGAATCCAAGAGGCGCATGTTAACGCCGCCATTTTAGTTCTGGGAGATTTCAATAGCGCCAATCTGAGAAAGGTATTGCCCGACTTCTATCAGCATGTGACTTGCAACACCAGAGGCGGTAACATCCTAGATCACTGTTACACGCAATTTAAAGGTGGCTACAAGGCTCATTCTGATAGTGGCTTCGGTAAGTCAGATCACGCATCAATTTTTCTTACACCGAAGTACAGACAGAAAATTAAAAGTACTCCCGTAGTCTCGCGAGAGGTGCAGAAATGGGATGTGACGTCAGAGGATACGATCCGGTCAGTGTTTCACAACACAGACTGGAATGTGTTCCGCGACACAGATAACATTAATGCCTACACGGAGACAGTGCTGGACTATGTTTGTACTAGGGTGAAAGAAACAATCCCCACTACCAAAATGAAAGTTTACCCAAATCAAAAACCCTGGGTAGACAAATCCGTCCGTGAAGCTCTGAGAGAGCGCACCAAAGCATACAACGACGGCCTAGAGGCAGGCAACATGAATGACCACAAGGTGGCGCGATACAACGTAAGGAGGACTGTGTCAGAGGCCAAACGATGCTACAGGGATAAAATTGAACTCCAGTTTGAACAAGCTGACTCTAGAGCTATGTGGCAGGGGCTCAAAACGATGACAGACTACAAAGGCGCCTCCCTCAAACTGAACAGTGACATCTCCTTAGCAAATGACCTCAATACCTTCTATGCGAGGTTTGATGCTGGTAATAACAACACCAGCTCACAAGCCTCGGCAATGGGGGGGGGGGGGTCGGCTGCTGATGGAGGCGCAGTGTTCAGGGTAACAGAGCATGAGGTGAGGCGGACCTTTAAAAAAGTGAATATCAGGAAGGCAGCAGGTCCAGACGGCATCCCCGGCCGCGTCCTAAAAGTCTGTGCCGACCAACTGGCCCCAGTATTCACTGACATATTTAACCTGTCCTTAGAACAGGCTGTCATCCCCACCTGCCTGAAGAAGTCCACTATTATCCCTGTACCCAAAAAATCCAAGCCTGCTTGCCTCAACGACTACCGCCCTGTAGCTCTCACCTCCATAGCCATGAAGTGCTTCGAGAAGCTAGTAAAGGGCTACATCTGCTCCTCCCTCCCCATCAACATGGACCCCCTGCAATTTGCATACCGCCCCAACAGGTCCACGGAGGACGCCATATCCCATGTGCTGCACACAGCAGCATCACACCTGGACAAGAGGCAGGGGAACTATGTGAGAATGCTATTCATCGACTACAGCTCGGCATTCAATACCATAGTCCCCTCCATACTCATAGCCAAGCTCAGGGACCTGGGCTTGGGCTATGACCTCTGCCAGTGGGTCTTGGACTTCCTGACTGGCAGACCCCAGGTGGTGAGAGCAGGCAACTGCACCTCCTCATCCATCACCCTCAACATAGGGGCCCCCCAGGGCTGTGTTCTGAGTCCCCTCCTCTACTCCCTGTACACACACGACTGTGTGGCTCAGCGGAGTAGCAATACAATCGTCAAATTTGCTGACGACACAGTGGTGGTGGGCCTGATCTCTGCCAACGACGAGAGGGCCTACCTGGAAGAGGTCAAGGTCCTGGCGGGATGATGCCAGGAAAACAGCCTCTCCCTGAACGTCAGCAAAACAAAGGAGATGATTGTGGACTTCAGGAGGTCGGGGGTCAAGGACTACAGCCCCCTCAGCATCGACGGGGCACCGGTTGAGAGAGTCAACAGCTTTAAGTACCTCGGAGCCTACATATCCGAGGACTTGACATGGACCACACACATTAACAGTGTTGTGAAGAAGGCACGACAACGCCTCTACTTCCTCAGGCGCCTAAGGAAGTTCCAAGTCAGCCAGAAGATCCTTAAGAACTTCTACTCATGTACAATAGAGAGCATCTTGACCGGCAACATCACCTCCTGGTTTGGGAATAGCACTGCACAAGACCAAAGCAGACTACAAAGAGTGACACGTTCAGCCGAACGCACAATTGGAGGGGGGCTCCCCACCCTCCAGAACATTTACTACAAGCGTTGCAAGGGCAAGGCTAAGAGAATCATTAAAGACTCCAGTCACCCGAACAACTGCCTCTTTGAACTGCTGCCGTCAGGCAAGCGATACAGGAGTCTCAAGGCGAGCACAGAAAGACTCAGAAGAAGCTTCTATCCCCAGGCCATCAGGCTGCTAAACGAACAATGAATGAACACTATACAACAACAACCACCAAACGCACATAGCACACACATCCACACGCACACACTCACTTTAAACAAACACACTGTAGCACCCACTCCACACACTTATAGCACACACCCACTTTAAACAAACACACTGTAGCACCCACTCCCCACACTTTATATTTATGGATGAAGGATTGCACTACAACTCGTACACCTTACTGTAAATTGTACCTAAAATTGTACCTCATCCCATTTCTGCTTTGCACTAGATAGTACTGTACATTAGTACACTGCATAGTATTGTGTATTGTATATTATATGGTAACTCAGAACATTGTACATATGTCTATACCGAACACTGTGACCTCATTTTCTTCTTCTAAATTCATGCTATATTATGTTATTATGTTATTTGATACTATCTTGTCTAGCACAGTCTCTGGAGCGTAACAGTAAGAAGCATTTTGTATGAAAGTATTCTGTACTTCTGTATGACAACTATTAAAGAACTTGAACTTATAAGCAGTTAAAGCATCTTTGTATATATCACAGCATATGGTGGTTTTTGTTTTTCTCCATTTTCGCTCCGCTGCACGACATTTCCTTTTTTCTTCGTTGACCGTATTATAGTTTAACCAGGGCGAGGCTCTAGTTTTCTTCTTTTTCGTTTTTAATGGGGCGACAGAATTTAATATAGATGACATTGCATCATTGAGATTTTCTACCATTTCATTTAGAGAGCTGTCATGATTGTGTGCAGGTTCATGTAGTCTGATAAGATCAATGAACTTTGATTCAGCTTTGTCGTTTAGGAGCCTCTTTTTAACTATGATTTCTTTTTTTGTTTTAGTAAGGGTTATTTGAGTATCAAAAAATATACAGTGATGGTCGGAGAGAGGTAATTCAGTTATTGAGATATTTGTTATGCTTAGCCCAGTTGTTGTTATAACTAAGTCTAGTGTATTCCCAAGCCGGTGAGTTGCATGTGTTATATGCTGTATTAGGTCAAAGCTATCCAGTAGATTTTTTAGTTCCATAGTTTTGGAGTCTGTTTTCTTATTAAAATGGATGTTCAGGTCTCCATTTAGGATCACCTTATCATATCCGGTAACACATAGTGAGATCAGTTCAGAGAACTCCTGTATAAATACTGGTGAGTGTCTAGGCGGGCGGTATATTGTGACAATAATAGTTGATTCTGTTTTTAGTTCAATGGCAAGATATTCCATTGACATGAACTCGCCTAGTTCTGTGATTCTAAACAAGAGTTTTGAGGAGAAGATTGCTGCAACTCCTCCGCCCCTTTTATTTTTTCTGGGTATTTGAAAAAAGTTATAGTCTGGTGGACAAGCTTCTATCATTATTGATGTAGCTGTGTCATTATTTAGCCATGTCTCTACTAGGCAGATGCAATCTAAGTTATTTTCTTTAATCAGATAATTTACTAAGAAAGTTTTATTATTCAGTGATCTGACATTTAGGAGAGCTAATTTTATTTGTTGGACTTCTTTAGAGGAGGTCTGCTTTGGCTTGACCGTGATGGCCCTGAGGTTAATAGCAGGTAAACGCATTGATGGTGTATATTTTTCACCATGCCATTGGCTGGTTAGGATTACTTGTATGTTTTGAGAGATGGCATGGCAATTGTGCTATTCTGTACCGTACTGACTGTTCTGTGCTTTCGGGGACATTTGATCAGACGAGATGGCCTTGTGTGATATGGGGGGGGGACGGGGGGGACGGGACGTCTTGTGCTGCTGTAATCCGTGGTGAGATTGTGTCCTTCATGATTATCTCTCGTGCTGGTGTGAGCTTAATATTCTTGGAGGCCATCAAGGCATGACGCATGTTTGCTGATAGGAGCTTTGAACCTAAGCGATTTGGGAAGAAGCCATTTCTTTGAAAACGTTCTGGGTTATTCCAGAAAACATTGAAGTTGTCAATGAATTTCAGGTCGTGTACGAGACATGCAGCCCCTAACCATGAATTAAAATTTAGGAGTCGACTGAATGCTTCCTGTCCTCTGCGAAAGCATGCAATTGGTCCACTGATGGACACATCAGTGTTTGTGTACACAGACTGATGTTTGTCTAGTGTGTTCATTAAACGTGTGAAATCGTCTTTCAAAGTCTCTGTGCCAGTCTTCTTTCGCAGGATGTCAAACGATCCAGAGTGAATGACAATTTTTCTTATTCCCGGTCTGATTAATTGCCATTATTATGGCCCATTCAATGTCCTATATGTATTGTTCAGGGTGTAGTAACGTTAAACTTTTTCATTCACATATTCATACTAAAATATGGTCTAAAGTATAAGTATGTTTTTATCGTTTTCTGCAGCTTTCTTCAGAACGTGATTTATAGCCCTAAATGCATTATAATGATGATCAAATACAGTTTGGTAGGAATCTGTGCAAGATAAAAAAAATTCAACTGGACATGGTTCTAGAAGTTTCTACGCATCATCTGATGATGACCGGATGGGCGGGGGATCGTTTATAATTCCGTGGGCAGCGTTAGATGATTCATCCAGAGTGGGTCATATGTTCATCATAGCAGTTTATAATGAACACGTTAGAATATAACGCTGAATCTTACCGTGGCGTCCTCGCGCCGCTGGCAGATGAGCGTGGAACAGAATTTTTTCTATTATGGGATGGAGAAATGCCCGATCCATTTCCAGGTTGTATAATAGTATATACGTCCAAATCATGTTGTTTTTTCGAGTTATTTGCACCGATCGATGTTCACTGTGTCAATACGGAGTCTCTCTAACGATAGCGAGTGCCCGGACCACATATGGATGAGCACTACCGGTTCAAAGGTTAATTTCCGGTTGGCGATCTGCCGATCGGCCACCAGATGGCGCTCTTGAACCGCTAGAGAATTGAGTGGAGCTTTGCAGTGTGTCTCAGGGCTCCGGAAAGGAAATATGATTTCGATGACAGATTTTTGAAATATTGACATCAAAGACGAGTTACGGCGTCTTCGGCAGAATGAGCATGGCTAGGAATGACGTGTAAACTTGTCCACGGCGATCATAGTGTTAATAGCGGACCAAAACAAACGCATGCGCGAGCAAACTCTCACTCATTGGTCAGATTTTGGGGGGTGTGGACCCCCCCCCCCCCCCTATCCCTGAATCTGACTCGAGCCTGACTTTACTGATGACCGCGGGCATTTTTTACAGTTGACAGTCTTCGCTTGGATTTTTCTTAACTCGATTCAATTTCAGCGAGCATCAAGGCTACGACTCGAAAATAATGTAATGATGCATATGATAATAAGACGTGCTGCCTCACGTCGACACCGTAGGAGAAGACGCGCTCTGATGGACGCATACGACCTATTCAACCAACGATTTCTCTTCCAAAGACGCATCACCAGGTAAGCTATTTTTCATAAGCCATCGGACAATTCCAAATAAGTTATAACGTTAGCCTAACGTTAGCATGTATGTGTGTGTGTGTCTTCCTTTGATCATGTCGTGTTTTTTGTTATTAAAATTTGTTGACGTCATACAGCAACCAGTAGCGGCTCGTACTATCTACTGTTGGGTGGTCGCAGCCGGGGGTTCACGTTAGGTCGAGTTGAAAATGTAATGCTCTGAGATGCTCTGGAGCAATCTCTCTCTCTGTCTCTCGGATCAATCCAATAAAATAATTAACACATGTATATGTTGTCATTTTAAACAACTCACCATTCATTCATTATGCATCAGCAGCAGCTAAATTAATGTTATAGTTCACAACACAGCAGCGCGTTTTGAATCGCTAGCCTATTATCGTCTCAGCAAGCACAGTCAATACTTTCCGTAGCCGCATTTCTCGGAGACAGCTGTGTAGCGAGAGCGAGAGAGAGAGAGAGAGAGAGAGAGAGAGACTCACTGTTTAGTCGAAACGTCCAGGGCAGGAGGGCTTGATAAAGTGTATAATCCACTGTTGATGTATATCCAGACCACTGTCCACTGTCCAGACTGCATCCGCCATATAGCTTGTTAGCCAAGTGTTAGCTGTTAGCACCACACAACACAAGTACTTTGATGATTTCTTTGTCCATTTCCGCGTCGAACAGACTGCAAACTACCTGGCGTTCTATCGCCATGCTCTAAGACAAACTCTAACCTTAACCAACTTTGAAAGAGTGCCTAAGCTTAACCGTCGAAAGAACTTGCCGTCACGCTCTAAGAGAAATAGCTGCATCACAACCTATGATCCAACAACACAAGTTACACAACAGAACAGCTACAACAGAAACTGTCGTCGGCCAATCAGAGAGCGTCTCCGCGGAATGCGGCTACGGAAAAAAAAACTGACGTCGGCCAATCAGAGAGCGTCTCTCCGCGAAATGCGGCTACGGAAATTATAGACGCTGCTACGGCTGCTTGCCTAGACCGCTTCAAATCGCGCCCGGCTTCCAACATAATACATCATATTTCAACGCACAGCGCGTTACGCACTGATTGGCTGCGACGGATACAGCGATGACGCACTCAGAGCGATATTGCGTCTAGCCCGGGCGAGAAATACGGCTAGGAGCCGCTAGGAGAAATGCGGCTATGCGCAGTGAGTCACTTCCTGTTCAGGAAAACGATTATTTTTTATTTGATATATTAACGTTATATTGTGCATTGGAAACACAAACATACTTAAAATGAGTAAATATTATTCATTTTAAACATGTTTATATTATTTATAGGGCTAAAAAATAAATTAAAAAAAAATCTTCTCTCTCTATTAACAGGGGGGTCGGCGCCCGAGCGCCCCCAGTGGCCAGCCGCCACTGACAGCAACTCAGCTGTATTTGGCGATGTAATTGGGGACATGCAGCAAACTAGCCGTACTGTATTGTACTCATTCTGCAATCTAATAAAGTTTTCAATCAATCAATCAGTTGCCCCCCAACTCCCTGCTATATAAATAAACGTACCGTGCCTGCTTAGCCTAACCCCAATCTTCACTTTTCATGAAGTATTGATTGAAAACTTTATTACCAGATTGCAGAATGGGTACAATACAGTACAGCTCAATACACACAATTGTTAAGGGGATACAGACCAGAGAAAGACTTTTATCTTGTTTACATCAGGGTCCCCCATTTTCAATTCATCATAACATGACATACAGATAGACAGTACTGCTACATCTATACATTTCTGACATACCAGATTTACAAATACAGTAGGCCTATACTGTTTGTGATACAAAAATAGTCTAAAAAAGAGGGTTCAAGTTCAAGTTTCTTTAATAGTTGGCATACAGAAGTACAGAATACTTTTATACAAAATGCTTCTTTCTGTTACGCTCCAGAGCGTAGAAACTGTACATTGGAGGAGGTTGGGTAGGTGGGGTGGGGTGGGGGACTGTACATTGGAGGAATACAACCTATTTTTTGTCAAATTGGTTGTATTTGAATGGTGGGTAGTAAGTTCAATTGTTTATGCTTACCTGCCATGTTGTTGACCTGATATGTATTTGCTGGTTGTAAACCATAATGTTAATGACACATTGGAATAACATTTTCTATCTCTCTGCCTTTACTGCAGGGGCATATGGGTATATCCACGTACCCATGCTTGGTGGCCACACATCTACAGTACTTGGACTGACCACGAATGGCTGCTAAACTTCAGGATGCGAAGAGGGACTTTCATACACTTGTGTGATACACTCCGGCCCTGGTTGACCCGTCACACCACCAGATTTAGAAAGCCAGTTCCTGTAGAGGTTCGAGTGGCAATCTGTGTCTGGAGATTGGCAACAAACCTTGAATACCGCTCTCTTTCTCATTTGTTTGGTGTTGGCTTGTCCACATGCTGTGTTATAACTCAACAAGTTGTCACTGCCATAAATGTTATAATGAAGCCACAGTATATAAAAACACCCTCTGCTGCCCAGTTCAGATCAATAGCACAAGGCTTTCGCGATAAATGGAGATTTCCCCAAGTAGCTGGTGCTATTGATGGAACCCATATTAACATCAGAGCTAGATAGATAGATAGATAGATAGATAGATAGATAGATAGATAGATAGATAGATAGATAGATAGATAGATAGATAGATAGATAGATAGATAGATAGATAGATAGATAGATAGATAGATAGATAGATAGATACATACTTTATTAATCCCCTTGGGGAAATTCAGGGTATCTCGCAGCTCACATAGTATACAGACATTGACCGTTCCCATACAGTTATTACACGTTATGTCTGCATCATGAATTAAAAATAAGTATTTATTTTCAATTGAATCATACCCATCAATATTAAATATGAGCGTGATTAGATAAAAGCAGGTGTATAAAAACAGTGTATAAAAACAGGTGTAAAAACAGATGTAAAAAACAGATGTAAAAAACAGGTGTAAAAACAGGTGTAAAAACAGGTGTGTGGTCAGAGGTCAGGTCCCCCGCACTATAATACGCTGTTGTACAGTCTGATGGCTGATGGGGCGGCGTGGCTCAGGGGTAGAGCGGGTCGTCCAATGATCGAAGGGTTGGTGGTTCGAATCCCGCTCAAGCCCATGTCCATCCCACTGCCGTTGTGTCCTTGGGCAAGACACTTAACCTACTTGCCTCGTATGAATGTGTATGCATGTGAATGAATGTTGGTGGTGGTCGGAGGGGCCGTAGGCAATGATTATTCGCCACGCTTCCGTGAGTCTGCCTCAGGGCAGCTCTGGCTGCAATTGTAGCTTACCACCACCGGTATGACTGTGTATGAACGAATAATGGACTCTGTAAGCGCTCTGGGGTCTCTGGGGTGTCACGAAGAGCGCTATATAAATCCAATCCATTATTATTATTATTATTATTATTATGTGGGGACAAAGGACCTCCTGTGCCGCTCAGTCCGTGAGTGCAGGGAGATGAGCCGTCCGCTGCGACTGCTGCTCTGCCCCACCAGGGTGTGGTGGAGAGGGTGGTTGGTATTGCCCATGATGGCCAGCAGCTTGCTCTGAGTGCGGCTCTCCACCACGGTCCCCAGTGGGTCCAGTCTCCTCCCTACCACTGAGCCAGCCTTCTTGACCAGCTTATCCAGCCGTCTGGTATCCCTGGCCGTGGTATTACCACCCCAACAGACAGCGGCGTAGAGGAGCACACTTGACACCACTGCCTGATAGAACATAAACAACATTTCCCCACACAATGTTTCACAGCTCCACCTGACACTCCGAGGATTACTTCAATAGAAAAGGCCATTATTCCATTATTTTACAGGGTGTGGTGGACAACAAGCTCAAGTTTTGGGACATAAATGTTGGGCGGTCAGGTAGGATACACGATGCCCACGTGTTTTCGCCCTGTCGAGACTGTATGAGCGTGGTGACAGAGGCACACTGGTAACAAGAGTGACTGAAGCATTTGAGGGAGTTGATGTGCCACTTGTCATTTTAGGTGATTCGGCCTACCCTCTGCTGTCTTGGGTTATGAAACCTTACCGTGAGGGTAGAGGAGTAACACCAGAACAGATAGGTTTCAACCATCGCCTTAGTCAAGCACGCATGACTATAGAGCGTGCCTTTGGGCGTCTCAAAGGCCGCTGGAGATGTCTCCTAAAGTGTAATGATGCCCACATTACCCTGGTCAGCCAAATCATCGCAGCATGTTGTGTAGGACGAAGAAGATGTGAGACAAGGCCATCAGCAGGACAACGGAGGGCAAATGATATTATAAATGCACTTTGCAGATATTTTTCTAGAATGTAACGTCAGGATTCCTGTAACTTCAAATCAAATCCTCCAGATTAATACCTAGCCCTTGGTTTTGTGTCATTCTTTTCTCTCTATTGCTGTCAGGGTTGTAAAAAGGATTACGTTTATTGTTCTCAGGGTTGTGAAAATAAAAGTTACTGGAGGCAAGCTGTTTGTTGTAATGTTATGTCATTTTATAAAAGGTTTAACAATTAAAAAATACAATGTTACTTTAAAAAAACAATAACAAGATAATTGTTAACAGTGTTTATACAATTGTAAAAAAAAATCTTATAAAATGCAAAATAAAGTGCAATTTTTTTTTGAAAAGCCTTTCTCTTCACTTACATCATACAAAACAACAGGCCAGAACAATCCCAACAATCTTAACAGGGTTCAGGCAGGTTCTCAACTCTACAAACAGGTCAGCAATGTTTCAATCTGCTTCAACGCATAGTAAAACATATAACAATATAACATAAAACATATAACAATAGGTCTGAACAATTCAAGTTCTGAACTAATATGCACTACTCAATTCTGCTCAATTCTACAAGTGACAGAATTGCTGAACTGTGCTGTTAACGTCATGTAATACAGACGAGACATCAAGGGATTCATTTGCCATTTCACCAGCTTGGCTGACATGCTGGGGGATGGGCTGTGGAGGACGTGGTGGTAGAGGGTAGGGCAGGTGCTGTTGTGGAGGCAGATGCTGACGTAGAGGCAGATGTTGAGGCAGATGTTGTTGTGGAGGCAGATGCTGACGTGGAGGCAGATGTTGCTGTGGAAGCAGATGCTGCTGTGGAGGCAGATGCTGCTGTGGAGGCAGATGCTGCTGTGGAGGCAGATGTTGCTGTGGAGGCAGGTGCTGCTGTGGAGGCAGATGTTGCTGTGGAAGCAGATGCTGCTGTGGAGGCAGATGCTGCTGTGGAGGCAGATGTTGCTGTGGAGGCAGGTGCTGCTGTGGAGGCAGATGTTGCTGTGGAAGCAGATGCTGCTGTGGAGGCAGATGTTGCTGTGGAGGCAGATGTTGCTGTTGAGGTGCTGGCATCATTGGTGGTGGAATGAGTGAAGAATTATGGAAAGGGTTGTTGGAATGTGGTTGCGGACACATAGCACTGATGACCGTGCCCATCAGTTGCATGAACATCATGTTGTTGGGCTTGCATGGCTTGGAATCGCCTCTCCTCAGCCTCCCGCTGTACTCTCAGCATGTTCTCCAGGGCAGCAGTGTCATGGGCTTGCTGGATTCGATCAGCTTCTTGCATTAGCTCCAGATGCCTCCTCTGTTCAGCCTGATAATGCTGTAGCTCATCAGACAGGCCAAATCTGGCTTTCCTCTTCCTCGATTGAGACCCAGGAATGGCCAGTCGGCTTCCTCCATCTTGGCTCCTGCTTCCTGTTGCTGGTTCTTGTGTATCAGCAGCACGGCCCTCTGTGTCAGCAGAGTTGGGCGTATCATCCAGTGCAGTTGTTCCAGTATCAGCCACTGTCGAATCAACGCAAGTAATTACTCACTGCAATATCTGAAATGCCAAACCTACATGGTAGCTAGCTAACTAGTAGTTTGCAAGAGAATGTAAACAAAAACATGTTCATGGTAAACAGGGTTTGCAACGTTGGTCCAGTATCAGCCACTGTCAATTAAAGCCAGTAATTACTCACTGTAATACAGGGTTTGCAACGTTGTACACCATTCAGCCAAATAAGCGCAGTAATACAGCTACAAGACTATTCCGAGCTGATGTTGAGTAGGCCTATGATAGTCACACAGCTCATGTGTTAAAAGATTTTGCCATTGTTTACTATTAATTAACCATGGGCTTAATGGGCTCATGGGAATTTACAGGATAGTAGGCTATGTTGAAATAAGCATGTCTGTTTTGGGTTATTCATTTTATCAAGAAAGAAAACAGATTTAATAGATTTTCATAGATTGGCTCGAGCACGGTATGTTTGTAAACAGAAAACAGGTGATCGGCATAACAGAGACAGATGATAAAAGTGCTTAGTCGGAATATAGTTTAATGTGTTTTTGTAATCTTATTACGTAACGTTGTGTGTATATATATATACCCTGATCAGCATAACAAGTGGAGATACTCACCATTTCCATCATCCGATTCAGCATCGGCAGAATAGCTGGTGTTGTTAGGAGTAACGTTAGAGCTGTCATCACAGGAAGACTCCACAATATCCACCGGCTCAACCACGGGTTTAGTCCCTATAATTTTGTCCAACTTGTCAAACCAGGGAAACGTGTCCCTTTCCTCCCCCAAACTTCCACTTCTACCAAGACTATCACGTAGACATATTGTTGGCGAAGTTTTTTGGCTTTCGCACGACACTGTTCGACAGACCTTTCAAAGCCCCTTTCCCTCATTCGGTCACTAAACTTTCTGTACACTTCAGTGTTCTTGTGCGTGTTCTCCAGCATCTGACGAATGTGATCGTCTGCCCAAATATCAACGAGGCAGTGTACCTCATCGCTGCTCCACGTTGACCCACGACTCATTGTTATTATTTTGCAACGTTGATGGCAGGCGGCAGCTACCGATCTAGCTGCCTAAAGACTAGAAACTGATCCCGCCTACAATTCAATGCGAAAGTGTCATCATGCAACGCGAGCGTCACTCACAGTACGGCAAGTGAGTTGTGTCGGTTTGTTAAGTCGATTGCATTCTCACAGCGTATGAGTCGCTTCGGGTTCGGTTGGAACTGCGCAGAGACCACCCTCTCTAGGCGGTCTCGGTCCGCTTGTTTTGTTCCGCAACAGAATGCGATTGCTGTGTTCACATATGCCCAAATTAACCGAAATAGGGGCTAAACGCTCCAGGTTCTGGAACAACAGCTCCAAACGAGCTAGGTGTGAAAATGCCATAATACTCCATCTCTCTCTCTCTCTCTCTCTCTCTCTCTCTCTCTCTCTCTCTCTCTCTCTCTCTCTCTCTCTCTCTCTCTCTCTCTATCTCTCTCTCTCTCTCTCTCACTTGCTCTGCCTCTCTCCATCTCTCTTTCCATCTCTCTGCCGCTTTCCACCTCTCTCTCCATCTCACTGTCTTTCTCCATCTCTCCTCATCTCATTGTCTCTTTCCACCTCTCTCTCTCCATCTCTCCATCTATGTGTCTCTCTCCATCTCTCTCTTTCACTCCCTGTTGTCATATCTCTCTCACCTGTTATCCTCCTATCAGCGCACAGTAATATCTTTCTTATGCACCTCCTCTATCACTGTTCTATCTCAGTCCATTCTCTTTCCCCTCTGCCGGCCCACTCCTATCTTCCTCCATCTCTCCTCCATGCCAACCATTCACTCACTTCCTCCCCCAACCCCACTCCATATCTAGCTACTCCCTTCTGGTAGCATTCATAGTAGGCCTAGTGTATGGTATTTTCATTGTTACTATGGTAGTATTCAGATACTGGGTGGTTTCACTATGGTAAAGTATGATGATACAGGATGGTTTTACTATGGTAGTATGATGATACTGGGTGGTTTTACTATGGTAGTATGATGCTACTGGATGGTTTTACTGTGGTAGTATGATGAAACTGGGTGGTTTCACTATGGTAAAGTATGATGATACTGGCTGGTTTTATTATGGTAGTATGCTGATACTGGATGGTTTTACTATGGTAAAGTATGATGGTACTGGATGGTTTTACTGTGGTAGTATGATGATACTGGATGGTTTTACTATGGTAAAGTATGATGATACTGGATGGTTTTACTGTGGTAGTATGATGATACTGGATGGTTTCACTATGGTAAAGTATGATGGTACTGGATGGTTTCACTATGGTAGTATGATGATATTGGATGGTTTTATTATGGTAGTATGATGATACTGGATGGTTTCACTATGGTAAAGTATGATGATACTGGATGGTTTTACTATGGTAGTATGATGATACAGGATGGTTTCACTATGGTAAAGTATGATAATACTGGATGGTTTTACTATGGTAAAGTATGATGATACTGGATGGTTTTACTATGGTAAAGTATGATGATACTGGATGGTTTCACTATGGTAGTATGATGATACTGGATGGTTTTACTATGGTAGTATGATGATACTAGATGGTTTTACTATGGTAGTATGATGATACTGGGTGGTTTCACTATGGTAGTATGATGCTACTGGATGGTTTTACTGTGGTAGTATGATGAAACTGGGTGGTTTCACTATGGTAAAGTATGATGATACTGGCTGGTTTTATTATGGTAGTATGCTGATACTGGATGGTTTTACTATGGTAAAGTATGATGGTACTGGATGGTTTTACTGTGGTAGTATGATGATACTGGATGGTTTTACTATGGTAAAGTATGATGATACTGGATGGTTTTACTGTGGTAGTATGATGATACTGGATGGTTTCACTATGGTAAAGTATGATGGTACTGGATGGTTTCACTATGGTAGTATGATGATATTGGATGGTTTTATTATGGTAGTATGATGATACTGGATGGTTTCACTATGGTAAAGTATGATGATACTGGATGGTTTTACTATGGTAGTATGATGATACAGGATGGTTTCACTATGGTAAAGTATGATAATACTGGATGGTTTTACTATGGTAAAGTATGATGATACTGGATGGTTTTACTATGGTAAAGTATGATGATACTGGATGGTTTCACTATGGTAGTATGATGATACTGGATGGTTTTACTATGGTAGTATGATGATACTAGATGGTTTTACTATGGTAGTATGATGATACTGGGTGGTTTCACTATGGTAAAGTATGATGATACTGGATGGTTTTACTATGGTAGTATGATGATACCTAGTGGTTTCACTATGGGAAAGTATGATGATACTGGATGGTTTTACTATGGTAGTATGATGGTACTGGATGGTTTCACTATGGTAAAGTATGGTGATACTGAATGGTTTCACTGTGGTAAAGTATGGTGATAGTGAATGGTTTCACTATGGTAAAGTATGGTGATACTGAATGGTTTCACTATGGTAAATTATGGTGATAGTGAATGGTTTCACTATGGTAAAGTATGGTGATACTGAATGGTTTCACTATGGTAAAGTATGATGGTACTGGATGGTTTCACTATGGTAAAGTATGGTGATACTGAACGGTTTCACTATAGTAAAGTATGATGGTACTGGATGGTTTCACTATGGTAAAGTATGGTGATACTGAATGGTTTCACTATGGTAAAGTATGGTGATACTGAATGGTTTCACTATGGTAAAGTATGGTGATACTGAATGGTTTCACTATGGTAAAGTATGATGATACTGGATGGTATTTTCAATTGTACTATGGTAAAGTATAATGATACTGAATGGTTTCACTATGGTGAAGTATGATGATACTGGATGGTATTTTCAGTTTTACTATGGTAGTATTAAGATACTGGATGGTTTCACTATGGTAAAATATGATGATACTGGAAGGTTTTACTATGGTAAAGAATGATGATACTGGATGGTTTTACTATGGTAAAGAATGATGATACTGGATGGTTTTACTATGGTAAAGAATGATGATACTGGATGGTTTCACTATGGTAAAGAATGATGATACTGGATGGTTTTACTATGGTACTGATACTGGATGGTATTTTCAGTTTTACTATGGCAAAGTATGATGATACTGGATGGTTTCACTATGCTAAAGTATGGTGATACTGAATGGTTTCTCTATGGTAAAGTATGATGATACTGGATGGTTTCACTATGGTAAAGTATGGTGATACTGAATGGTTTTCTCAGTTTTACTATGGTAGTATGATGATACTGGATGGTTTTACTATGGTAAATAATGATGACACTGGATGGTTTTACTATGGTAAGGTAGTATGATACTGGATGGTATTCTCAGTTTTACTGTGGTACAGTATAAGGGTATTGGATTATATATTTTGTTTTACCACGGTAGGCATACAAGCAATTGTATAAATACAGTAATTTACCATGGTGAAAGTCATAGATAACCATGGTACTGTTAGGGATAGTGTTGACGGAGGACCCAAGCGCAGAACAGGACGCGGAGAAAAGGCAATAGGCAGTACGAGACGTGGAGCCAGGGGTGAAGTGTATCAAAAATTGTATTTACTTAAAAAGGCAGCAGCAAACAAAACAAAGAATATCTCACAATGAGAGCATGTACAAAAAGGGCACAACCAAAAACCTCTGCAAAGCAGGCAGGGGAAAAGGGTACAAGCTGAAAATAAAACACTAACAAACAAACAAACTGCAACACGAAAAACAAAGATGGAAACAAACAGAAAACTAGACTTACTGACATAGGGAGACAAGGAACGAATGAGAGCAAGGACATCAACAGCAGTAGCAAACGTGGACATCAAACAAGGAACCGAAACAATGAACCGACACTGGAGGGGAGGAAACACACAGCAGCTATAGAGGGAACAATTTAAATTAACAGATGAGACACAGCAGGGCAATCAGCAAATGAGACACACATGGGGACAGGGCAGACTAAACACACAGGGGTAAGGACTAAGGGCCCGCGTCCACCTAGCGCATATTTAGGACCGCACGCGTCTGTTTTCAATGTATTACAATGGGGAGGGAGCGCATGCGGCCCCATGCGGCCGCCTCTAGGAAGTGCGCTGCCGTCGGCTTCTTTTTTCAGCGCCTTTATGCGGCCGCACAAGCCAGAGAGTTGAAACTGGCTGAACTTTTCTAGAGCGGTGCGCCGAGCGCATATTCAAACAACCAATCACAGCCAGTCATCTACCACTCTGCTTGTAACCTGACACCGGAGCTGCCTGCCTGTCTGGCTGTCTCCACACAGACCATTGAGATCCGCGACAAAACTAATAATAATAACTACACGAATACACTACTAAAAAGCTAATAAAAAGCAAAGGGCGAACTGTGGTGTCAGGCAATAACTATATATATAATTAATATACAATAAAGTTATTCAAATATGCTATAATATGTGCAAAACCGCGGCATGGCTGTAGATTTCTTTCTGTCATCTACAAGATGCGCGTCAAGCCAGCTCTGCCGGCGCACTCCCAGCATGTTTCACGGAGAAATATGCGCTAGGTGGACGCGGGCCCTAAAGATAACAATAGTTAAACAGACACAGGGGAGACAAAAGGCTAGGCTAGACAACAGGACAAAGCAGGTATAAGAATGCAGGGAATGACAACATGACAGAACATACATTAATCACTAAGGACAGATTGACAAGGAAGTGGGTGAACATAACTAGAGGTAGTAGCGACGGAAGTCCACAGGATGGCAGCAGAGGACAGTTTCTAATAGGCTGGCAGTTCATGAAGCCAGGATGGACAGGAGGGGAGGGGGAGTAGGAGAGGGAGTCTGGCCAGGGAACGGTGAACCGTTACAGATACTTAAATAACACCATGGTAATAATAACATTAAATAACACCATGGTAATAATAACATTAAATAACACCATGGTAATAATAACATTAAGTAAGACCATGGTAATAATAACATTAAATAACACCATGGTAATAATAACATTAAGAAACACCATGGTAATAATAACATTAGTTAAGTAACACCATGATAATAATAACATTAAATGACACCATGGTAATAATAACATTAAGTGTTACAAAGGGTCAGATTAAACCGAATATATATATATTTATTACTTGAGATATATTGTATAGTATTTGTATATCGTCTGATATCCCTTGTATATTCTTTGTACATATACACGGAATATCCCTTTACCTAGTACAGGCCAGACCATAATATTCGTTCTCCTATTGGACAGCGATCCCCTAGGCGCCACGGCCATATCCCCCAATGTCTAGTTCAAAGTCACCGCTGAGACATGCCTGGACATGCCCGGTTCTGCGCAGGAATACGAGACAGAAATAAGGCTGGTACTAGATTGTTCACCTTACGTATAAATACGTTGCAGGTGGATACAGCAGTTAGTTACCCGAAACGTGTTAACCCAATAAGTTGGAGCCTTCACCACGATACAACGTGCTGTGAAGTGGGCCCGTTTTGCCCCGAAATAGAGCCTTGAGACCGCGTGCGAATTGATAGCTGAAGTGTCAGAGTTTAACGCTGTATCGTCGAGTTCGACCTATTCTATTATTAAGTAATAGTCTATTATGTATAGTGTATCGTGCGGCTACCGTTCTACAGTGACCAGCATTACCAACGTTTCATCGTACCGAGCTAGTGTGCTTATCCAGGCTGGGCGGCCTAACCTTGTGCCGTCATCCGAGGAGCCCTAGACGAGAACCGTGTGGATATGTACACTGGATAACCTACACCGACGACTACAGAGCCCTTTTCGGCTGGATTATATTGCTTTGGTCCTGTGGCTGTTGGAGCGGAGAATCGTCTACCCCCACTACCGTGTGGGATTTACCCTGTGAGGAGCACCGTCGAGCCCGCCTCTAGGACTCTGAGGCTGGCTAGCTTTCCTCCATGCGGCACTGCACACCGGAGAATAGCTGTTGCTTTGTCTACGGATCAAGGGATTATTGCACTGTCTCCTGTACCTGGAGTCTCCTTATTCCTCGTTGATCCAGACTTTTGCTACCGACAAATCCTCTCCCCTGCTGGCTTACAACGGGAGGGAACCCCCTTAGTATCTCCAGCTGACCTACTAGTGTACCATATATAATTCTTATGATACAGGTGGTATTAATTATCCCCTGCGTAATATGCTCATGGACTTACGCTCTTGACCTATTCATGCACATTCTTCGCCTTACAAGCGCAACTCTCAATCTTGATAAATAATGTAAGATAATCTTGGTGCTCTTCTAATAAATATTATTATAAACAGTATTTCTTGTGAAGCCGTGTTATTGTGGGGGTGTTCATCTCATATACATGTGTACTGTATGGCCAGTAGTAATGTACATAACTCAGTAGTGGTTTAATGATACCATACTTATTCAATACAGTCAGGGAATTGTACCCCTCAGTTACAATTGGTCCTTCGAGCCGGATGGTAATTAGCGTAATATTAATATAATATTAATATTGACATGGCCAGCGATGAACACTCCACAAACGGTTCTCCTAAGCTAGATCGCCCGCAGCGCAGACGGCAGCCACCTCTTTACCTAGAGGACTACGCTGCCAGTCTACTACCTAGCTTTATACAGAAGTTAAACGCGGAAAAAGCGGATAGTAAAAGTATGTCAAACCCTACCGACCAGGCGACCCTGCCAGTAGAGACCCTAGTGGGTTCTAACGTAACTGACCAAGCTCACGGGGGGGACCAGGAGGGACATGACATGACTTTACCCCCCGCCAACGTCAACGGGCTAGTCCCCGGAGAGCTCCAGGATAAAGAAAGCCCTCCAGGGACGGAACCCGACCCACCACCAGAAGAGACGCGCACCCAGGAGATGGACCTCCTCGGAGCGCGACAGGAGAACGGATCTCCAACGAGCACTGCCAGAAGCCGATCACCTCCATCAGTGTCTTCCCCCAGCGAGGCGGACAAGATACTGGCGCAGGCATTTATCGCCACCCTGGCAGCCTCCACTGAACGCGATCGACTCCAAGCACAGACGCTTAGCGAGCGCGAACATTCTTCCATGGAACAAGAGCGCCTCCGCGCGCAACACCAAAGTGAGCGCGAACACTCTACCATGGAAAGAGACCGCCTGCAGGCTCAACAACTAAGTGAGCGCGAACAATCTGCAGACCAAAGAGAACACTTCCACGCGCAACTCCAAGCGCAAGCCCTTAGTGAACGCGAACACTCTGCGACCCAGCGAGAGCGCTTCCAGGCGCAGCAAAGGAGTGAAGACGACCGCATACGCCTGGAGACCAGACGCCTCCAGACGGAAGAGAATATGGAAAGAGACCGCGCCGAAGCCCAGCGCGCAGCCGCTGATGCACAGCGCGGTGCCGCCAATGCACAGCGCGACGCAGCCCAAGCCCAGCGCGAAGCAGAGCGCGACCTCGCTCACATCAAGCGCGAAGCCGAGCGCGACCGACTACAAGCGCAGATAATGGAGCAACTGATTGCCAGGGCAACCCCCCCTCCCTCCGCACGGAGCTCCAGGGCCTCGTCAAGACAAGGGTCTAGGGCACCCTCCCCTACCCGATCAAGCGACCCGGAGCCCGGCCAACAGAAAGAGCCTATACACGTCTCCGAACCCCTTCCCCGACCGGTCCATGCGAGACCCAGCAACAGGGAAGAACCGGCCTACGCCGCTGAGAGACTAAATAGACGATTACAGGATCTAGAAGACCTGGCAGAGGAAGAAGAAGAGGAAGAGGAGGAAAGTCAAGCCCAACGGCAGCATCGTACTCCACAGGACCAGGAGGTCCAGTACAGCCCAGACTTTACCCCCGAGGCCCTGCGTTACAGACCCCCGACTCAACTCACGGGTGAGCTTGACGCACGACCAGCCCCGAGGAACAGCACCTGGGTACCCGGGCTTTGGTACCCACCAGGTACCAGCCCACCACGACACGTAAGAGGAGACTCGCCTAGGAGGCCTCTCCCCCAACGCTCACCGATGTGCCAGCCATCCATGGCATCGTACCTTGGCACACCGACGTTCCCGGACTTCACACACGAGAACAGAGCACAGTACACAGAGCTACGAATGTGCTTAGAGACAATGATGTCCGATGTCCCCGACGAGACGTATGCTATCCTACTCAAGCACCTGAAGGTGCCCAGAGCGCATAATATAGCGCTGGCATATTCCAACTCAAGTACCCCATACACCGCGGCTCTAGTAGCCCTCGACCAATGTTATGGACGCATATGGGACTACGTAATACAAGAGATAAGGAATATTGACCGTCTACCCCCAGCCACAGACAATCGCTCATTAGATGACCTCTCTATCAAGGTACAATCCCTGGTAGGGATGCTGGGGGCACAAAAGGAAAAGGGTAGACACGAACTGTACGCAAACTCTAATGTTGAGAGAATATTAGAGAAGCTTCCGCCCGCCCGACAAGAGTGCTTCAGGCGGCAAAAGGACCACCGTGATCCCAACGGTCCCGAGCCATCCCTCCTAGACCTGGCCGACATCCTGGCGAGAGAAGTCAGCAGCCTACGACTGGATACGTTCGTGCGGAGCGTACCAAGCTCCAGAGAGGGACCTAGGAGATCAAACGATAACCGCAGGCTGGTGACCGTCATGCACCAAGCCGAATCAGTACCGCGCAACAAGAACCACAGCACCCCCTCGACGAAAGAGAAGTGGAAGATTGTATGCCAGTACTGCGAAAAGGAACACTGGCTGTCACACTGTGACACGTTCAAGAAGATGACCGCCGACGAGGTGAGTCAATGGATAAAGTCCAACCGCCGCTGTTACCGCTGTGCGCGCAGTCACATGGCAGCCGAGTGCCGCTTAAAGAAGAGGTGTAGTCGGTGTGACGGAGCCCACTTGGACGTTTTACATGACAGTAACAGAAGAAAGCCCGCACCCTCAAGCAGCACAAAGGCAAGTGTTATGTACATTGACCCCGCCAGCAGCGGGGGCGCCCGGGTGCTCTTGAAGGTGGTCCGTGTAACATTGAGCTACGAGGACAAGGTCATGGACACCTACGCCGTCCTTGACGACGGGTCAGAAAAGACCCTTCTCCTCGCGTCCGCTGCGGCCCAGCTGGGGCTGCGGGGGAGCGAAGAAACGATGACGATTCTGCCAGTCTACTACCTAGCTTTATACAGAAGTTAAACGCGGAAAAAGCGGATAGTAAAAGTATGTCAAACCCTACCGACCAGGCGACCCTGCCAGTAGAGACCCTAGTGGGTTCTAACGTAACTGACCAAGCTCACGGGGGGGACCAGGAGGGACATGACATGACTTTACCCCCCGCCAACGTCAACGGGCTAGTCCCCGGAGAGCTCCAGGATAAAGAAAGCCCTCCAGGGACGGAACCCGACCCACCACCAGAAGAGACACGCACCCAGGAGATGGACCTCCTCGGAGCGCGACAGGAGAACGGATCTCCAACGAGCACTGCCAGAAGCCGATCACCTCCATCAGTGTCTTCCCCCAGCGAGGCGGACAAGATACTGGCGCAGGCATTTATCGCCACCCTGGCAGCCTCCACTGAACGCGATCGACTCCAAGCACAGACGCTTAGCGAGCGCGAACATTCTTCCATGGAACAAGAGCGCCTCCGCGCGCAACACCAAAGTGAGCGCGAACACTCTACCATGGAAAGAGACCGCCTGCAGGCTCAACAACTAAGTGAGCGCGAACAATCTGCAGACCAAAGAGAACACTTCCACGCGCAACTCCAAGCGCAAGCCCTTAGTGAACGCGAACACTCTGCGACCCAGCGAGAGCGCTTCCAGGCGCAGCAAAGGAGTGAAGACGACCGCATACGCCTGGAGACCAGACGCCTCCAGACGGAAGAGAATATGGAAAGAGACCGCGCCGAAGCCCAGCGCGCAGCCGCTGATGCACAGCGCGGTGCCGCCAATGCACAGCGCGACGCAGCCCAAGCCCAGCGCGAAGCAGAGCGCGACCTCGCTCACATCAAGCGCGAAGCCGAGCGCGACCGACTACAAGCGCAGATAATGGAGCAACTGATTGCCAGGGCAACCCCCCCTCCCTCCGCACGGAGCTCCAGGGCCTCGTCAAGACAAGGGTCTAGGGCACCCTCCCCTACCCGATCAAGCGACCCGGAGCCCGGCCAACAGAAAGAGCCTATACACGTCTCCGAACCCCTTCCCCGACCGGTCCATGCGAGACCCAGCAACAGGGAAGAACCGGCCTACGCCGCTGAGAGACTAAATAGACGATTACAGGATCTAGAAGACCTGGCAGAGGAAGAAGAAGAGGAAGAGGAGGAAAGTCAAGCCCAACGGCAGCATCGTACTCCACAGGACCAGGAGGTCCAGTACAGCCCAGACTTTACCCCCGAGGCCCTGCGTTACAGACCCCCGACTCAACTCACGGGTGAGCTTGACGCACGACCAGCCCCGAGGAACAGCACCTGGGTACCCGGGCTTTGGTACCCACCAGGTACCAGCCCACCACGACACGTAAGAGGAGACTCGCCTAGGAGGCCTCTCCCCCAACGCTCACCGATGTGCCAGCCATCCATGGCATCGTACCTTGGCACACCGACGTTCCCGGACTTCACACACGAGAACAGAGCACAGTACACAGAGCTACGAATGTGCTTAGAGACAATGATGTCCGATGTCCCCGACGAGACGTATGCTATCCTACTCAAGCACCTGAAGGTGCCCAGAGCGCATAATATAGCGCTGGCATATTCCAACTCAAGTACCCCATACACCGCGGCTCTAGTAGCCCTCGACCAATGTTATGGACGCATATGGGACTACGTAATACAAGAGATAAGGAATATTGACCGTCTACCCCCAGCCACAGACAATCGCTCATTAGATGACCTCTCTATCAAGGTACAATCCCTGGTAGGGATGCTGGGGGCACAAAAGGAAAAGGGTAGACACGAACTGTACGCAAACTCTAATGTTGAGAGAATATTAGAGAAGCTTCCGCCCGCCCGACAAGAGTGCTTCAGGCGGCAAAAGGACCACCGTGATCCCAACGGTCCCGAGCCATCCCTCCTAGACCTGGCCGACATCCTGGCGAGAGAAGTCAGCAGCCTACGACTGGATACGTTCGTGCGGAGCGTACCAAGCTCCAGAGAGGGACCTAGGAGATCAAACGATAACCGCAGGCTGGTGACCGTCATGCACCAAGCCGAATCAGTACCGCGCAACAAGAACCACAGCACCCCCTCGACGAAAGAGAAGTGGAAGATTGTATGCCAGTACTGCGAAAAGGAACACTGGCTGTCACACTGTGACACGTTCAAGAAGATGACCGCCGACGAGGTGAGTCAATGGATAAAGTCCAACCGCCGCTGTTACCGCTGTGCGCGCAGTCACATGGCAGCCGAGTGCCGCTTAAAGAAGAGGTGTAGTCGGTGTGACGGAGCCCACTTGGACGTTTTACATGACAGTAACAGAAGAAAGCCCGCACCCTCAAGCAGCACAAAGGCAAGTGTTATGTACATTGACCCCGCCAGCAGCGGGGGCGCCCGGGTGCTCTTGAAGGTGGTCCGTGTAACATTGAGCTACGAGGACAAGGTCATGGACACCTACGCCGTCCTTGACGACGGGTCAGAAAAGACCCTTCTCCTCGCGTCCGCTGCGGCCCAGCTGGGGCTGCGGGGGAGCGAAGAAACGATGACGATTCGGACTATAAGAAGAGACCTGAAGACGATCAAGGGTGAGAACGTCTCCTTCACTATCGCAGCACGCGGGCAGCCAGAGAGACGGTATAGGATCACTAACGCTTTCACCAGCCAAGACATAGGCCTGTCGCAGTACACCTACCCCATCGCCAAGCTGATGGACAAATACGTGCACCTGCGTCAACTACCTATACCGCTCATAGATGGCGCCACCCCGACCCTGCTGATAGGATCCGACCACGCACACCTCATCGTCCCGATGGACCGGGTCCACATTGGGCCCAGAGGCTGTCCAGCAGCAGTCGAGACCCGCCTAGGATGGACACTACAAGGCCCCCTCTCCAGGTCTCCCAACCGAACAGCAGCCACTCGCTGCCTCCACTCCAGAGTGACAGAAGAAGACACCGCCCTCTTACAGCACGTCGAGAGGCTATGGACACTAGAGACAATGCCCTTTAAGAACGAAAAGAAACACATTCGTTCCAAGGAAGACATTTATGCCATAGCCCTCCTCGAGCAGGGGACAAAGAGAGTCAAAGTCAACGGAGTGATGAGATACGCAACTCCACTCCTGAGGCGAGAGGGTATGCCTACCTTCCACGCCCCAAAAGAAGCGACGGAGCGGTATCTATCGAACACAGAGCGGCGCCTAGCCAGAGACCCCGCTCAAGCTACTGTGTACCGCGCTGAGATTGACAAGCTAATCACAGCGGGACACATAAAGAGAATTGACATTAAAGAGGCCGATCAGACGACCGAATCATGGTACGTGCCGCACCACAAAGTCCACCACAACGGCAAGGATCGTATTGTGTTTAACTGCAGCTACCAGATCGGATCACAAAATCTGAATAAAGAGCTCTTGCCCGGCCCAACACTCGGCCCCTCTCTACTAGGCGTGTTGCTACGTTTCCGCCAGAACAAGGTGGCCATCAGCGGCGACATCAAAGGGATGTTCCTGCAGGTGCGACTAGTGGAAGAGGACAAGCCCCTGCTGCGGTTCTTATGGAGAGAGAGGATCGGGGATGAGCAACCATCCATCTATCAATGGGAAGTCCTCCCTTTCGGAACCACATGCAGCCCATGCTGTGCTACGTTCGCACTGCAAAAACACGTCGCAGAGGACCCAGCAGCTGATGAAGAGGTCCGACAAAGTGTAGGAAATAGTTTCTACGTGGACAACTGTCTGCAAAGCGCCTCGACGCCAGAAGAAGCCGAGGCCCTCCTACTCAAGCTCCGCGCCTCTCTGATCAAAGGCCGCTTTGATCTCCGGCAGTGGGCCAGCAGCGACCCTCAAGTATTGCGCAGCCTCTCCCCAGAGGACAAGGCAGCAAGCAGCGAGACCTGGATGGCGACCATCCCAGGTGAAGCCCAAGAAATGACATTAGGACTAGTCTGGCACTTCAAAACAGACTCGCTCCATTATAGACACACACCCCTGACCAAGGAGCAGGGAAGGTCGATTTCACTACCGACCACAAGACGGAGTGTATACAGAACACTCGCCAGACAATATGACCCGTTGGGATGTATTCTACCTTACACCACCAGGGCAAAGATGATTGTACGAGCGCTATGGGACAAGGACCAGGGCTGGGACGATCCCATACCCGACCACCTTGCTTCCACATGGAGAGAGTGGGAGACAGAACTCAGCTCGCTCCCAGGTGTCAACATACGCCGCAGCTACTTCCCACCCACAGTGAGGCCGGAGACATGTCAGATGGACCTGCACGTCTTCAGCGACGCCTCCGAGGTAGCCTACAGTTCGGTGGCCTACTTGTGGGCCCGAGAGGAGGGAGGAGAAATACATACTGCCTTCATCCTGGCTCGCTCAAGAATAGCCCCCCGCAAGCAACAATCTATCCCGCGTCTAGAGCTCTGCGCAGCCCTAGTAGGAGCGCAACTCGCCACGTTAATCCAACGTGAACTCACCATCCCGGTGCAAAGAACAATCCTGTGGTCAGACTCCATGACCGTACTCACATGGATCCAGTCCGATTTGTGTAGATACAAGGTCTTCGTGGGAGTCAGAATCACAGAGATCCAAGATTTAACAGAAGCAGCATGCTGGAGGTATGTGGACACAAAGCAGAACCCAGCCGACGTCATCACACGGGGAATGTCCCTGGATGACCTCACACGTCACAATCTCTATAGTGACGGTCCCGAGTTCCTCAAGCTCCCGGAAGAAGAGTGGCCTACACCCACCCCACGGGAGGCGAGTGAAGAGGAGGCAGAGAAGAAGAAATCTATGTTCTGTGGGTTGACACACACACTAGTCCCCACAGATCCCAACATAGACGACTGCCCCACCCTTGAGAGTGCGCAGTTAAAGACATTCCTGTGGCACCACCCTGAGGTTCCGTCCACTACTGACATTAATGCAGCTAACTACGAAGAAGCAGAACTCCTTCTGCTACAGCGAGCCCAAAGAGACTCGTTCCCCGATGAGCTAGACTGTCTGCAGGGATCAAAGCCAGTCCCGTCAGACAGCAGACTGCTCCACTTGGCCCCTGAGAGCGACGCCCATAATCTCATCAGAGTGGGTGGTCGTCTGAGGAGGGCCCCAGACTTAACGGATGACGTCAAGTTCCCGATAGTCTTAAACAGCCGACACAAGGTCACAGAGCTCATCATAAAGAAATACGACGAGGACGTGCACCACGCCGGGGCAGAGAGTCTTCGCGGAGTCAGACGTCGCTATTGGATACTGCAAGGAAGAGAAGCAGTACGACGCTTCCAGCGGACCTGTCTAGACTGTCGCAAGTGGCGAGCACAGCCCAGTATACCCCGGATGGCTGACCTACTCCCCTGTCGCCTCCGACTCGGCGACAAGCCCTTTCACTCCACCGGTATGGACTGTTTCGGCCCGCTGTACGTGAAGAAAGGAAGAGGGACGGAGAAGCGGTGGGGTATTGTATTCAAATGCATGACCACCCGAGCGATACACATATAACTCCTTCCAACCATGAGTACGGACTCATTCCTTATGGCCTTCCGGAGATTCACATTGCGGAAAGGAAAACCGTCTATATTATTGTCTGATCACGGGACAAACTTCAAAGGCGGAGAAAGAGAGCTGAGAGAGAGCTACTTAAGACCCACCTCGCTCCCTCTCAGATTGATTTCCAGTTTAACCCCCCGAATGCACCTCACTTCGGTGGAACTTGGGAACGAGAAGTACGTTCAATAAAGACAGCCCTGTACGCCGTGCTTGGGGCCCAGACCGTGGCGGAAGAAGTCCTCACGACAGTCCTCACGGAGATCGAGGGAGTATTGAACTCAAAGCCCCTCGGTTACGTCTCAAGTGATGTAGCAGATGTCGACCCAGTCACCCCCAACACTCTCTTGATGGGGCGGCTGGACCCCGCGCTCCCACAGACAGTGTACAGACCTGAAGAAGCGAACGGCCGAAGAATGTGGAGGTACAGTCAAGTATTGGCTGACAAGTTTTGGAACAGTTTCCTCCTCCACTATCTACCGTCTCTACAGACCCGCCAGAAATGGGCAAAAGAAAGAGACAATTTGACGGAAGGCACAGTCGTCATGATTATCGACCAGTCACTACCCCGAGCTATGTGGCCAGCCGGCCGCGTAAGCAAAGTGATCACTGGTACCGACGGAAAGGTCAGAGCGGCAGAAGTGCTCGTCCAGGGGCGGACATACACCCGACCCGTGGCGAGGCTGATATAGTTGCCAAGGCTCCCCGACTCTCTTGATGACGACCATGACCCCCTGACTTTGTGAATTGCCCTACTCCTCACAACGGACATCGAGTAGTGGACAGTGCGGTTAATCTGTCTCTGCTTATCTAATTAGGTGCGGACTAATTAGGAGGCGGCTGTTACAAAGGGTCAGATTAAACCGAATATATATATTTATTACTTGAGATATATTGTATAGTATTTGTATATCGTCTGATATCCCTTGTATATTCTTTGTACATATACACGGAATATCCCTTTACCTAGTACAGGCCAGACCATAATATTCGTTCTCCTATTGGACAGCGATCCCCTAGGCGCCACGGCCATACCCCCCAATGTCTAGTTCAAAGTCACCGCTGAGACATGCCTGGACATGCCCGGTTCTGCGCAGGAATACGAGACAGAAATAAGGCTGGTACTAGATTGTTCACCTTACGTATAAATACGTTGCAGGTGGATACAGCAGTTAGTTACCCGAAACGTGTTAACCCAATAAGTTGGAGCCTTCACCACGATACAACGTGCTGTGAAGTGGGCCCGTTTTGCCCCGAAATAGAGCCTTGAGACCGCGTGCGAATTGATAGCTGAAGTGTCAGAGTTTAACGCTGTATCGTCGAGTTCGACCTATTCTATTATTAAGTAATAGTCTATTATGTATAGTGTATCGTGCGGCTACCGTTCTACAGTGACCAGCATTACCAACGTTTCATCGTACCGAGCTAGTGTGCTTATCCAGGCTGGGCGGCCTAACCTTGTGCCGTCATCCGAGGAGCCCTAGACGAGAACCGTGTGGATATGTACACTGGATAACCTACACCGACGACTACAGAGCCCTTTTCGGCTGGATTATATTGCTTTGGTCCTGTGGCTGTTGGAGCGGAGAATCGTCTACCCCCACTACCGTGTGGGATTTACCCTGTGAGGAGCACCGTCAAGCCCGCCTCTAGGACTCTGAGGCTGGCTAGCTTTCCTCCATGCGGCACTGCACACCGGAGAATAGCTGTTGCTTTGTCTACGGATCAAGGGATTATTGCACTGTCTCCTGTACCTGGAGTCTCCTTATTCCTCGTTGATCCAGACTTTTGCTACCGACAAATCCTCTCCCCTGCTGGCTTACAACCGGAGGGAACCCCCTTAGTATCTCCAGCTGACCTACTAGTGTACCATATATAATTCTTATGATACAGGTGGTATTAATTATCCCCTGCGTAATATGCTCATGGACTTACGCTCTTGACCTATTCATGCACATTCTTCGCCTTACAAGCGCAACTCTCAATCTTGATAAATAATGTAAGATAATCTTGGTGCTCTTCTAATAAATATTATTATAAACAGTATTTCTTGTGAAGCCGTGTTATTGTGAGGGTGTTCATCTCATATACATGTGTACTGTATGGCCAGTAGTAATGTACATAACTCAGTAGTGGTTTAATGATACCATACTTATTCAATACAGTCAGGGAATTGTACCCCTCAGTTACATTAAGTAACACCATAATAATAAGATTAGTTAAGTAACACCATGGTAATAATAACATTAGTTAAGTAGCACCATGGTAATAATAACATTAAATAACACCATGGTAATAATAACATTAAATACCACCATGGTAATAATAACATTGTAACACCATGGTAATAATAACATTGTGACACCATGGTAATAATACCATTAGTAAAGTAACACCATGGTAATAATGACATTGTAACACCATGGTAATAATAACATTGTAACACCATGGTAATAATAACATTAGTTAAGTAACACCATGGTAATAATAACATTGTAACACCATGGTAATAATAACATTAGTTAAGTAACACCATGGTAATAACATTAAATAACACCATGGTAATAATAACATTGTAACACCATGGTAATAATAACATTAGTAAAGTAACACCATGGTAATAATGACATTGTAACACCATGGTAATAATAACATTGTAACACCATGGTAATAATAACATTAGTTAAGTAACACCATGGTAATAATAACATTGTAACACCATGGTAATAATAACATTAGTTAAGTAACACCATGGTAATAACATTAAATAACACCATGGTAATAATAACATTGTAACACCATGGTAATAATAACATTAAATAACACCATGGTAATAATAACATTAACTCAATAGTAGTAGTAGTAGTAGTAGTAGTAGTAGTAGTAGTAGTAGTATTGTAGTAGTAGTAGTAGACAATAAACATACAGATCACATGAGTATTTGCTTTGTCAGGGATAGAAACTAAAAGTCCAGGACTTATTTCCATCGTTGTCCCTGGAGTCAAGGATGCTTGGTTCATACGCGTGGGAGGCTCACGCTCCCCCGATACTGCCTGCTGTACAGGCGTCACCAAACCGACCTGTAGGAGTCGCTGTCCACAACGTCCAATCTCCACCCATCTCTTTTATTCTATATTTCTATTAATTTCAGGCACACAGACCTTGGGGTTAACATGGCGAATCATCCTGAGATCGCCAAAGTGCAATACCGGCCGCATCCTTCCAGGTGGCAGTATCGAGCACCCTTTGAAACCTTATATCTTGGCCTGTGTTACGTTCAAATCCCTCCGGGTGCAGTTTTTTTAGTCAGGCGAGTCGAGCAGTTATCCCGATCACATTGAGAAGCGTCAAATGCCCCCGATGCATCTGTTGTGGTGGATTATGTTGGCAACACGATGGACACCAATACTGGGACTCGCGTTTAGACAATTGGAATATTCTTTTTGGGGTACCTCCTAGTGAAGGTAAGGACTATATGACATCAATCCTGCTTTGATCCAACCATGATTTCACCTTGATCGCAATGTGTGTGTAACATTACTCCACAATGTATGCCGTTGGTGACGATCAAAGCATCAAAAAACGACCCCCCCCCCCCCCTTCATGGATTCATGATGAAATATAATACCTATTATATACATTTGATTTGGAAATAGTAGCGTGTCCAGGCGAGAAACGCCAACGCTTTTAGTGAAATTCACGTAATGCTGCATATCGTCGTTTTCTGGGATTAGACAGGATCACTCTAAAACTATACTTATATTATTATTATTTATGAATGAAAAACTGTATTCTTTTTCACATATTGAACGATAGATAGTTGATGTCAAATGGGCCATAGTATTGTATCCATAGCTATAATATAGAATATAGATATAGCCCTGCAAACACCGCCTGTAACGTTCTGGGTTTCTGTCCTCTTCTAGGACTGGAAATCCTACCGCCTTTCTGGAGTACTTCACCCTGTTCTATGTTATTGCACTGATTGACTGTCACCTCTAGTTTGCTGTCACTAATTGCTGCGTGTGGTATGTTAGGAATGTGGCTATATAGTAATCTCCTGTTCTCTGTCTCTTTCTCAGATCTTCAAACAGTACCTGCGTGCAGTCGGCCACAGGACAAGTGCTGGAACCTCTTGTCGCTGTTGTTATGTTTTAGTTCTCTTCCTTAAAGGCCAACTTGCAGGTTGTATTTTTGTTCAATAAACAATGTGACTAGGGCAACGGTGACTTTCATGAAGAGGGGAAAAAAAATCGAAATTGACCCAGTTTTAGCGTTTTTATCAAACATTTTGTCGACCAAACCACAACTTCCACGCACATGCATATTTTAATCCATGGTTTCATAGCATGCGTGTGTCATCTTAATGATGACGTCACACTGGGTACAGTGCAGCAGGGGCTTTGAGACTCACAGGCAGACGGCAGGAAGCACAGAGCCTTCTTGTTACTACTAGCCGAGGAGCTAGTCTCTGTTTCATCTAACACTATTGCTCCGTGATCATAGCCATTCATCTCTAAAGCGAATCACTATTTGTAAAAGCCACAACCACGTTACCATATTTGTACTAATGTAAATCATTGTGTTACATATGTGTACATATTGTGTTAGTAGCTGGCTAGGTTGGCTGGCGTGGCTTGGCTTGGTGGCCGGAGTTCTCGAGGCTCATAGCAATGGCCGATTTGAGGTGGTTCTCTCCTCTTTGTTTACGTTGGTTAGCTCATAGCTATCGTGACTGATGCACCGAGTGGGGCTAAAATCATTTTGAATCGGGCCATGCAGAGGAGTTTGGGGAACGAGTGGGGTGTGCGGGTCCTCTTCTCGGACTTGTGGGGCGCACGTCGTGCCGGCTGGCAAGCTACACATCCCGGCATGTTGATACGATTTTGGCCCCACTCGGTGCGTCAGTCACGATAGCTATGAGCTAACTAACGTTACAATCTCAAACACCTTTCACCGAGAGCCACGGCTGCCGCCACCAGTGCTCTCTTGTGTTTCAACTACAGCCTCGTACTTTCCCTACTGATGTGTCTCGTGTCGCCTATATATATAATTTTTTTAATTATCTTTTTCCTCCTTTTTCTTTTTCCGTTTTTCTCCCATCCCAATGTTAGTCGTTATGCGCACTCTACCCCCTACGGTCGGTCCGGGAGGGCGAAGACTATCACATGCTTCCTCCGACACATGTGCTTCTTTTCACCTGGCAGCGCGGACTCTCACTGGGAGAGTGTAACGTGTGGAAGGTCACACTACCTCTTTTAGATCCTTCCCTTGCTGTGCAGGCGCCCCGACCGAACTGTAGGAGTCGCTGTTTACAACGACCAGGACCCACCCTCGCCGGGATTCCCACTCTCTAACACTGCCAATTGTGTTAGTATGGACGGTCGGCCAACCCGGAAGCACCACAGCTGGATTCGTTCCCACTGTCTCTGTGGTGGTAGACAGATGCTTAGTCCGCTGCACTACCCGGCCGCCTCATGTCGCCTATATTATCACTCTCCTCACAGGCCGTGCTCTTTCTTGGGCCACAGCAGAATGGGAGAATGGGTCAACAGCTCTGTGGCAGATTACGCCATTGACTTCCGCATCGTGGCTCAAGAGGCGGCCTGGCCGGAAATACCATGCTGTGTGTTGTTTGTGCAAGGGCTCTCTGTGCGGATTCTCCCGACAACAATCGAGGTCTCTACCTGGGTGATTTCAGCTGATCACCTAGGGCGAGAGCCTCAGCCATTCTCTCTAAATACTATGTGTATATTTCTATCTGTCTGGCTAATAAACCTTGTTATTAACTGGATTTCGGTTGACTGAGAACGTTCTTCAGGATATCCACAATATCCTACAATTGGCATCTACGACTCTTTGCATCCTGGCCCTGCCGTGTTGTTTCACCTATACAGAGAAAAGTGAGTATATAGATGGTTGACCAAAAATGTATGGCAAGGATTTAAAACATTCCCGCTTTTCTCTGTGCCAGGTGAATGTTATGGTATGTTGTCAATATTGAGATCATGGCTGAGTGAGGGTAATGTGCATTAATATATCTGATTTGTATTGTGAATTGTTACGGGGGAACGCGTGTACTCCGGTCCTTATCAGGCGGTTCTGAAAGGATTTGCTAGGTTGTTGGAGTGCTATTCGTGGTTCGGGTACCAAAACATAGGCACCATAGGTTGTTGGATTGCTATCCCTAGTCGAGCTGGAGCCGGCTGAAATATAGGCAACAAGGTGAGATACGTAGGCTTATTAAGGCTTGGAAAACGCTACTCTGTTAGAATCTGTTCTGTGATTCTTCTGCAATAGGCGGGACAAACGACAGAGAGCTGGTAGAATCATGATAGTATTTACCAGAGTATCGTTGTAATGTTCATAGTTTCGACCTCAAACTAAGCCTGCGGTCTGTTCCATTCCTGAAAACGATGTATTCGGATTAGGTGAACCATTATCATCATAGATAGGTGGGTAGATATAGCTACGGTACATTTGTTGCGTGTGTTGAGAGACCGTGAGTTTTGGTTATGGTGTATTAAATCTACAATATATCGCTGGTAAATTTCAAAGTCAGGTTCGGTCGTTATGTTTTAATGACGATGTATAGTGTATATCAAGGGTATCCAAGCCTTATCGCAGCATGAGGCTGGTCGATTAAATGAACAGCGATGCAATATAGACCAGATATGCACACACATTACTGTTTTTATATTATTATCGTTTTTTTGTCTGTTTGTTTACGTTTTACATGGAACCGCATATGATGCACAGGCTCGTTCATTCGGTTACAAAACGCTGGTTTTAGTTGACTTCCGGGCTATTGAGAGCTTGTGGAAAGGTACTGCATGGATTGCAAAGCGTTATTTCCGAGGTGAATGGGAACGCACAAACGTAGCTGGAAGCGATGACGTCACATGGTGTGCGCCGTGAAGTTATGAGTTTGATACGAAGCTATCCGTGGGCTAACGTGAAGTTTAATATGGCCGAGGGTGTATGAAATCCACGTTTAGTTATGTTTTATTTTTATGTGTATGTACACGCTGCTATTGGAACCTGCCATGTTACTAGATATATAAAAGAGATTTTCCAAGGTTGCATTGTCTCAGACCACCGGAGAAACCCGCCGAGCGCTGCATTGACGACACGTAGCGTGTTACAACCTCGACCACTAATCTTAAACTATCTTCAACTGAATAGAGAATGGAATGTATTCGATTGAAGCTACACATAAACAAAAAAAAGGGGGTAAGTTATATGGTTATTCAATAACTGAACTGAACTAAGAGGACTCGACGTGAGCACAACAACTTTCCGGTGAGTATGAAACAAAACCTTGATGCTGCATGACATATCTTCTCATTTACAGTGAATTACAGCTATCCCATATCGCTTGAGTGTTTATGTTTCTTTAATGTACACGTTATAAGTCACATAAAGCTAATCTCAATGTCTGTTTCAGATTAGACTTTATGAGCTTTTCATTTGGAAAATTTTTTACACAAACAACACTGATTATGTTTAAAAATAAGATGTTTAGATCAACAAGCAGGTTATATTCGCTTGAGTTAATGGGTTTATCTGAAGAACCAAGGAAAAATAACTGGCCCTCTCCATTATAAAACATTTTAAATAGGATTCTAATCAATTGGATAGATTTGATCTAAGAGTTAAAGAAAGAATAACAACAAACTTTCTTTAGAGATAATGAATAAATGCAGATAATGTTTTTAGATGAGGCCAAATCATGCCTCCTCTTTTCCAGAGTAACATTAATGAGATATGTATATTGTGTGAGATGATGAAATAGATGAAGACTAGATGATGTGTTTTGAACTCACAATCAAGGAGAACACACACAGAATGGTCTTAGAGGAGTGGGAAATTAACATGTTTTTTTGTGTTTACAGGAAGCAAGCAGACAATCAAGAAGACAGACTGATTTGCATCGTTTAGACACTCAATTGTATCACAAAAGACATACCACAGTGTGACGTACATGGGTACGTGGGTTGGTCATTACCATTATTACTGTATTTATGACACCATCTGAACATCAGGTTAGTATATTTAATGTGTTATGTTTTGTATGTGATGTGTGTGTGTGTGAACATGAGAGCTAATGCTGTCTCTTTTCTCTTCCTGTCAGGTGCCGCCCGTCCCTACACTGAAGAGTGCTGATTGCATAATGAATGACAGCTGATGGCAATCACCTCAAGAGGGACGGGTGGACAAATACCTGACAGCACACACACGTCTGGGCGCCTCATTCTGTCAATTGCCAGTGACCAGAGTGGAGTGAGGTTGCCATTGTTTTCCACTGTTGTGTGGGATTATTATTGTGCTTGTGATTGTGCTTGGGATTGTGAGTATTCTCTTGTTGGCTTTAGGCCTAGTTCCACTGAGTGTGGACGTGTACCTTTAAGTATATATATGTAGATATTGTTGGCCTTTTTAGATTCATCCTACACTGTGAGCTATATGGTTAGAGTGGTGATTCATCCTACACTCTAAACATTGGGGTTAAAGTGGTGGTCATCCTACACTGTGAGCTACATGGTTAGAGTGGTGTTTCTTTGTATAACCAGGTAAGCTTGATTGTGTCTTATGGCACTTATGGTTATTTGTAAATAGCCCTAATTATCTTATTGCTGGGTGGTTCCCAGATTGCCAACCACGTGGCATGTGGTTGTGTGTTTAGTGTTTGACTTGTTTATTATTATACTTACCTTGTCTGTTCTCCAATTACCTTTTTCCCTGTTTGTTTATATGTTTGTGGGATTACTTCCCCTCCTTAGAATAATAAATCAGTGGAGGTTTGAATTCCTACCCTATACAATAAATATAATTTACTATTTTGGAAAAGCGCCTTGTGTACGTTTCTTACCTGCCCGGGACTGTTTTGAAAGCATTTACTGAGAGAGGCTGTTTTTGCTCATGTGCAGCCGGCTCCAGTTATTATTCTGTGTGGTCCTTAGACCTTTGTACATGACATGGGGGCTCGTTAGTTTGCACAATTGTATAGTTCCTTGTTGTATGTGACATGTGGACTTGTCGATTGGAGCGTGTCAGGTAGGTTGCGTTTTTTTCATTTGGTAAGTTATATTATTGTATTTCGGTGCTGCACACTTGACTGTTGTAAACCATTGTTGTAAGTTATGCTCTTAACCATTCTATTTTTTTCCACATAGGTAAAGGGTGGATCACCTGCTTGGTTAGGGGGAGGAGGGTACGCATCGTCTATTCCGGTGGAGTGCGCAATGAAATCGGTAAGCGACTGAAGATATGTGTAGTCCTCATTCCGCTAGGGAAGTAGTTTAGACTGGGTAGTTAGTGTTACCCAGTGTGATCCTAGTTAGGTGGTTAGAACCGACATTTATTGTTTTCATGAATGTTAGATGTGGATATTAAATCGAATTGGTCAGGTTGTCATACTGCATAATGTGGCTGTTGAGTGTTGCACAGGGACATTATTGAGTACTATAGGTGAGTGGCTATTTTGTAGGGCTTATTGAAGTCTGATTTGTTGTAGTATTGTGGGTAGTATTGTGTGTTGCTACGGCAGTATACTTTCTTTCATAAACTGTATTCAGAGTGCAGAGTGCAGAGTATAGATTTTTCACGAGTAAAGCTATGGAGGTTTGTGATCAGGATGTTGGTGTGTCGGATCCTGAGAGTTTTGACTCTGCACTAGGTTCAGACCATGGTTCTACTACTTCTGCTGGTGAGTTGAGCGCACTGAGCGCTGAGCTGCGTTTAGCCTGTCTAGAGGAGAGGGCGGCTTTGTGCAGGGAGGATAGAGAAGAGAGAAAGGAGGAGAGAGACTGGGAAGAGAGGAAGGAGGTGAGAGACAAGGAGGAGAGAGACAGAGAGAGAGACAGGCTGGAGAGAAAGGAGGAGAGAGACAGGCTGGAGAGAAAGGAGGAGAGAGACAGGCTGGAGAGGAAGGAGGTGGCTGATAGGGAATTCAATTGGCGATGAGGAAACTGGAGTTGGAGTGTGGTGACGCTAAACGTAGCACCATTTCCTCTCCAGTACTTTCCGACCCCCAGGCACCCTTTGATATTAGCCAGCATATGTCCTTGGTTCCCCCCTTTCAGGAGTCTGAGGTGGAATCATATTTCTCTGCTTTTGAGCATATAGCGTGGGCTTTGCATTGGCCAAAGGACCAGTGGGCGACTTTATTGAAATGCAGACTCACTGGTAGGGCTCAGGTGGCGTGCGGGTCATTATCGAATGAAGACAACGTGGTATATGAGAAAGTGAAAAGTGCTGTCTTGCGTGTGTACGAACAGGTACCAGAAGCATACAGGCAGCATTTTCGCAACCGCCGTAAGTCTCCTTCCCAAACCCATGTTGATTTCTCCCAGGAGGAGAGACTTAATTTGGATCGGTGGTGTTCTGCGTGTGAGGTAAAAGACTTTGCATCATTGAGTGAATTGGTACTTGTGGAGCAGTTCAAAGCCACCCTGCCAGTCCAAGCTGTGCTCTATTTACATGGGCAGGGGGTGTCAACACTCCGACAGGCTGCGATTTCGGCAGATGAGTTTGAATGGTCACGCAAACGTGTTTCTGTACGTCCTAATGTATGTGGTGAAGGTGGCTCATTCACTCCTCGTGAGTCAGCGTTCCAGCCACGCTCACCGCCGTCTAAGAGACCGGTGGTGTGTAATTATTGTAAAAAGACGGGCCATGTGGTAAAAAGATGTCATACACTGAGGAAGCGACAGGAGAAAAAAGGGTCAGCCCAGAAACCAAAAGGTGTGGGGGTTGATTTTATCATGGGAAACGATATCGCTGGGGAGAGTGTGATCCCTGTAGTGGGGGTTGAAAACGCTCCATTGACTGACTTGTGTTGTGATGAATTGATTAATAATCACCCCAATGTTTTTTCTACTTGTGTTGCCACCAAGGCACAGGAGAGGAAGCGAACTCAGGCTTTGACGTTGAGTGACTCTGTCTGTGGCGAGGCTCTCGCTGAGGACAGGAGGGGGCCATCTATTGGCGAGATGGAAAAGGTTGCTGTAAGTAGCGTTCAGGGGGAGCTGGTAATTCCCGAGGTTGCTGACGTACCATTGCCACTGGGACGTCAAGCATTGATCACTACTCAGCACAATGATTCCTCCCTACCAAGCTGGTTGGCACGAGTGGCAGCGGCCAGGTATGCTGGTAGTAATGTGAGTCTAATTTGAGTGACTCCATTTTTGGTTAGAGTGGTGATTCATCCTACACTCTAAACATTGGGGTTAAAGTGGTGGTCATCCTACACTGTGAGCTACATGGTTAGAGTGGTGTTTCTTTGTATAACCAGGTAAGCTTGATTGTGTCTTATGGCACTTATGGTTATTTGTAAATAGCCCTAATTATCTTATTGCTGGGTGGTTCCCAGATTGCCAACCACGTGGCATGTGGTTGTGTGTTTAGTGTTTGACTTGTTTATTATTATACTTACCTTGTCTGTTCTCCAATTACCTTTTTCCCTGTTTGTTTATATGTTTGTGGGATTACTTCCCCTCCTTAGAACAATAAATCAGTGGAGGTTTGAATTCCTACTCTATACAATAAATATAATTTACTATTTTGGAAAAGCGCCTTGTGTACGTTTCTTACCTGCCTGGGACTGTTTTGAAAGCATTTACTGAGAGAGGCTGTTTTTGCAGCCGGCTCCAGTTATTATTCTGTGTGGTCCTTAGACCTTTGTACATGACAACAGTGAAACTCAAATGATTTGCATGTGAACATGAGATTCAGCTGAGGACAGTTTGGAGCTGAAGGGCAATCGATTGACCGTTCAAAATAAATCTACATCATGTAAATTTTGTTTTACAGGAACAAAGACGATAGCAGACACTATTCAGAGTGGGCACTTGAAAACCACAGGGCAGGGCATGAGACAGACAAAGCAATGGCCTGCACTCTGACCACACGAAAGGGCACGGTGAATGCAATGTCTGGAGATCAGCTTGCCATAGTAAACACTGGTACTTGATGAATGTAGTCAGGAAATTATTAAATAATTTTTCCACTAACTAAATAACATGCATGACTCTTCCTTTTAACAAACTAATATATTTCTATGACTACAAATATCAACAACACCAGGTGGAACATCAATATAATCATTTATTTTACACAATGATTATCAACATGTACATTTACATTGGTCATTTAGCTGACGCTTTTATCCAAAGCGACTTACAGGTTCTGTGCGACAGGTCACCAGGAAGGGCACAACTCTATCAGCTGAGTAACAATGTTCATAAAGTGTTGAGTGTTACAGTGTAGGTTAGTTTATTAGGACAAGTGCATGACAGTAAGTTTAGTTAGGGTTAGATTTATTTTTATCAGTTGGAAGCAGGATAATCATTTACACAATGATTATCAAAATGCACAAGATATATTATAGGATAATTGAATTAATGCTACTTTACATTTTACATTTACATTTAGTCATTTAGCTGACGCTTTTATCCAAAGCGACTTACAAGTTCTGTACGACAAGCCATCAGGAAGAGCACAACTCTATCAGCTGAGTAACAATGTTCATCAAAGTGTTGAGTGCTACAGTGTAGGTTAGTTTATTAGGACAAGTGCATGACAGTATGGTTAGTTAGGGTTAGATTTTTTTTTTTTTTTTTTTTTTTTTTTATTCAGATAATGGTTGAAGAAGTGAGTCTTTAGTCGACGGCGAAAGATTGGACGTGTTTCGGCTGTCCTAACTGGGGTGGGTAGTTCATTCCACCATTGTGGGGCAAGGACTGAGAATAGGCGACTTCTCTTTGATGACCCTCCCGGAGCTTGGATAGGAGTAGGTCTGAGGCGGCCAGAAGATGCAGAGCGTAGGGGTCTTGAGGGTGTGTAGTTAGAGACCATTGACCGGAGGTAGGCGGGAGCAGTTCCCTTTGCCGCACGGTATGCTAGGTCAAGGGCCTTGAAGCGGATTCGTGCAGCAATGGGGAGCCAGTGCAGGTCCCTAAGAAGTGGGGTGACATGGGCCGACTTCGGTAGGTTTGAGATCAGGCGGGCCGCTGCGTTCTGAATGAGTTGAAGAGGCTTAGTGGCAGTGGCCGGGAGGCCAGCGAGCAGTGCGTTGCAGTAGTCGAGGCGGGAGATGACTGTTGATTGGACGAGGAGTTGGGTGGCTTCTTTTGTCAGGAAGGGGCGTATCCTTCTGACGTTGCTCAGGAGGAATCGGCAGGTTCTGGTTGTCGCTGCGATGTGAGCAGAGAAGTTCAACTGGTCGTCGAGGACAACACCAAGGTTCTTGGCGGTCGGGGACGCGGTCACAGCTGCATTCTCGACTGTGATGGAAAGGTCGGTCAGGGGGGAGGATTTGGCCGGCAGGTGGAGCAATTCTGTTTTGCTTAGGTTCAGTTTGAGGTGGTTGGTCGTCATCCAGGCGGAGATGTCGGACAGACAGGCCGAGATCCGCTCAGAGACGTGGATATCTGAGGGAGGGAAGGAGAGGAAGAGTTGAGTATCGTCGGCATAACAGTGGTAGGAGAAGCCATGAGACGTGATAATGTTACCCAGTGATTTAGTGTAGAGGGAGAAGAGAAGGGGTCCTAAAACCGAGCCCTGGGGGACACCCGTCCGCAGGGGGCGGGTGGCCGACAGGGTCCCTCTCCATGACACTTGGTAGGAGCGGTCATTGAGGTATGATGACAACCATGTCAGCGCAGAGCCAGCCACTCCCATTCCTGCGAGGGCCGCGAGGAGGATCTGGTGGTTGACTGTGTCGAAGGCTGCAGATAGATCTAGGAGAATCAGGACAGAGGAGAGGCCTTTCGCTTTTGCTAAGTGAAGTGCCTCTGTGACCGCAATGAGGGCTGTCTCTGTGGAGTGACCAGTCCTGAAGCCTGACTGATTAGGGTCTAGGAGGTCATTCTGTAAGAGATAAGCAGTAAGTTGGTTGGATACAGCACGTTCAAGTGTTTTAGAAAGGAAGGAGAGAAGAGAGACAGGACGGTAGTTGCCTATGACGGTAGGGTTCAGGGATGGTTTTTTTTTTATGAGGGGCGTGACTCTGGCTTGTTTTAGGGAGGTGGGGACCACCCCCGAGTTGAGTGAGGAGTTGATGGTTGCAGTTAGGAATGGGAGGATGTCTGGTGCTATGGACTGGAGGAGTGGGGAAGGTAGCCGGTCCAGCTGGCATGTAACCCTTAAGAGTAGATGAGACAATGAATGATTGTTTTTCATGCAAAAATAACTGGCTGCCTAGATTTTTCTGTTTTTTCCCCATGCTAATATGACACATGAGCCACACTGAGATGTGAGGAAAGCCAGAGAAGTCGTGGCGAGGTAAGTATCCTAAAGCACACCCATCGTACACTGCCTTTTTCTAAGCCCTGGTTAATGACGTGCTGCAGGATTTAATTGGGGTGTCTGTTAGTCTTTGTGTATTGGATGATATCCAAATTTTTTCCTGGGATATGGTGCAACACCAACAGCATGTTCGTCAGGTGCTACAGCGTCTCCTCAAGCATCAGCTATTTGTTAAGGCAGAGAAGTGTGTGTTTCACACTGACACCGTTTCCTTCCTGGGTTTTGTGTTGACGAAGGGTGATCTTCGCATGGATCCAGCCAAGGTGAGTGCAGTCTTGGACTGGCCACGCCCTTCTTCGTTCAAGGAGTTACAGCGTTTTTTGGGCTTTGCAAATTTTTACAGACGTTTTATTAGCAATTTTTGCTCCTTAGCCAATCCTCTGACAGCTCTCACTAAGGCCTCTCTCCCTGGCTTTCAATGGTCGCCTCGGGCAGAGTCAGCCTTCTGCGACCTCAAACGTCGGTTTACCTCCGCCCCTGTACTGATCCACCACAATTCGGAGGCTCCGTTTATAGTGGAGGTGGATGCCTCTGATATCATGTGGGGGGTGTAGGATAATAACATTAGATAGAAATTGAGTCAAATGACTTACTCACTCAGTGGGTCCAGTTAATAAGGTTTATTAACCAGATCAATAAAATCATTACAACAAGTAGAGAGTATGGCTAGAGATCTCACCCAAACCGACCAGCTCCGTCAGTCAGGTACAAAGATCCCGCTCCCCAGTTGGGGGAGCGCTTAATCATACATCCAAAATAGCATAAGTTTATTATTATACACGATGATGATACAGAAAACTACAGAAAAATGAGAAATGCATGGCAAAAGTAGCATTTATTTTCAGTAATTTAGAGACCCCCCAAAAATTCACAAATCATGTTTTCAGGGGAGCTGATGTCTGATCTAAGGGAGCCATGGCTCCCCCAGCTCCCCCGTGGATCGCACCCTGATCATATGGTTGTTGTTACTTCGTGTAGCTCAGCCGCCTAGCTTATTTCCTTCTCTGTCTCTCGGCTGTCTGTAGTGATGCTGACAATAGGGATGACTCAGCAGCTGCTAGCTGCTCGGGAGAGCCAAACCTGACGCCTGACCAGCCACAACCCTCCCCCTCCGGCTCTTTACCTGCTGCGGCGCAAGGTGAAGAAGTACCGTCGGAGTCGGACACTGGAAATGAAACCAGCAACAGGTCTCCTCCTCACGCTACGGGTGAAACTACCACGGATCATGATGTGTCCTCTGAGTCCTGCAATTATCCTCTGGGGTGTTTTCTGACTGATCGGGCAAACTACTTGGAAAACATTGAGGATGCCAATATCAAAAGGTATATCCTTAAAATGGGCCCATGCAAACCAAAAGGTCCATTTCCCAAAGACAAGGATAATCGTTGCTTTTCAGAAACGTATTACACCTCCACAACTAAAGTTGGGATGAAGTTGATTTTTTTATTAGCGATCTGAATTAATATTTCATCAACGAGTCTCCCGTTGGTACAGCAGACTCTCTAGGAGCTCAGATGGGAAAATACCGCTCCCTATCATCTATCCCTGTGTAACTGCAGGCCATTCGATTATACTGGTGAATCTGTGTGGGGGGAGCCAACTGGCTCCATTATGCTGGCGAGGGATCTGATGAACATGGAAGTGATCGCGAGTTGGAAAGCAGCCTGGAATATATATTTACAGCAGCCAATAATCAATCAATAAACGCAATCGATATTTGGAATGGTGATCAGGAATTGGAATAATCTTTTTGGACAACATCTGATCTAAGGTAAGGAGTCTATGTTACCAGTTTTAGGATAATCAGAGCTGTATTCACTGAGATAACAGTGTGTCCCGTATGTGTATATGTGTGTGTGTGTGTGTGTGGGATCTTGAGGAAATGAGGTAATCGATTTCTCAGCTCGCTTCTATAGCGTGCATAAATACATTATACTATCGATAATCTAGCGTTTATTTGAAAACGATTCATAAATAGGCCGACAAATGACAACGTGTCTAGTGTATTCGAGAATATTCGAATAAATGCCGTTTATGAGGGAATCTTTCTATTTTCCGGAAATTTTCGAGAAAACGATAGCTTTTCGAAATGCTATAAAAAGTATATGAACCGATTAAAAAACAATCCGTTTCGACAATGTTGACTGCAAACAAGTCATTGATAAGCGACGGGCAGATTAGACACATAGCCATCATTTAAAACATAGATTATGCGTTTTTAACGCTAACATTGAAGTGGATGATGTCATTCAAGGGGGTAAAAAGGAAAACACGGCCGGCACTGACAGTGTTAAGAACAACATGGATATTGCAACAGATATACAGATCAATGAAGTCTTTTTGAGTTTTGAAGTGACTGAAGGTTCATCAGCTTCAGAGCTTGAAAACAAAATCCTTGGTTCTATAGAGAAAAACAGATTAGATCTGTCTAAATGTCGCAGACAGGGCTATGATGGCGCGGCTAATATGAGTGGTGTGTATTCAGGCGTGCAAGCAAGAATAGCAGAGAAGGAGCCCCTTGCCCACTATGTTCATTGCGCTGCTCATAATCTCAACCTAGCACTCAACGACTCTGTTAAAAATGTCCCTGGAGCAGGGCTGTACGTTAACTTTTTTTGCACATAGCACTGGTGCTACAGAGGTTGATAGTTTTGTAGCACAGGCCAAAATCTTGTAGCACGAGTATAAAACGTCTCTAAAATCTCTAAAGACAACCACAAGTAGTGCAGTTCATTACTTAAATAGGTATGTGACTGGGAAGGGACATGAATCTTGCATACAGGGCACACAAAATCCAAACTTTAACAAGAAATGCTTTCAGACAAATTCTTTCTTTATTTGCTCCAAAAAACCGAAGTATGTTGTGAAGTGTATAGATAGATGTGAAATGTATAGATGTAGCAGTACTGTCTATCTGTATGTCGTGTATGTCATATGTTATGATGAATTGAAAATGGGGGACCCTGATGTAAACAAGACGAAAGTCTTTCTCTGGTCTGCATCCCCTTAACAATTGTGTGTATTGAGCCGTACTGTATTGTACCCATTCTGCAATCTGTTAATAAAGTTTTCAATCAATCAAGTTAACTTTGAACCTCGGTTGTCAAGCCGCGTCAATGTTGTGTATGCATCTGGGTGGCATCACAACGGTGTTCACTGTGCCTTTAAGACGGCACGGTGGCCTTACGACAGTGCTGTGAAGTACCGTCAAGTGTTGTGGTAACGTCAGTTGGGTTGGTGTGCTGTTGTGCACAGCTAGCCCCTTTCGTGACTGCGATGTGCAAGCCAGGGGCTTTTGAGCATAACATAAAATGTCTAACCTTACGTCGTAGTCCGGTGCGTTTTTGGAAACATTATAGACTACAGTCATAACAGATACAGTGCTTTGAGCACACGCGCACACGGGGCTAACCGCTAACGTTAGCTAGCAAGCAGCTATATAGCTAAAACGCTAATAGAAGCTAACCACTGTATACAGTTCCAATAGACTAACATACACCTCTGTGATTTAAATGTGTCCTTGCCTTAAACTCGTGGGTTGTACTAGGGTTGGATGCAGTTCCCCGTTGGTCAGTCTGTCTGTTTTCTATCTTATGCGGTGTTTAAAGTGGAGATGAAGCAGTGAACAATGTGATCCTAGTTTGTTTGTTGTGTACCTTGTGTAAGACAGGGTTCTATAATCAAATGTGAAATCTATCTTATTTGTCTGAAAAATCAAATATAATATCCCTGTTTTCAACATGGGCGCCGTCATTTTGTTGCTGACGTCATGGCTGACGTCATGGGGCTTGTTTGGTGTATACACTGCTGGTTAGCTGACTATAGTGAATGGGTCAGTCAGTAAATAAAATGTTGCCTACAAAACAACGGGACCGCGGTGGTTCTGTTTGTATTGCTCCTGGCTGTTCAAACTAATTTTACCATGTGAGAGAGAGGAAAGTTGGTTAATTTCCACAAACTACCAGTGAAAAGAACAGTGTTGTTGGCACGTTGGCTCAGGCTGGCTGCACTCAGGCGGCGCGACCAGCCTGTTGGACAGGGAAGGAGGATCTGCAGCTAAAGCCGGACGCGGCTCCCTCAGTCTTCGACAGACAGACCGGCCCAGGCAGTTCAGCGTCGCGGAGCATTCAGCCTGCTGGCTACCTAGATCCACTTCAACCAGCCGAGCGTCGGGAGCTCCAGCAGCTTGTCGATGTGCTAATAGCCTGGAGCCAGCTACCGTTAGCTTGCCGAGGCTCCAGCACACCGACAAGCTGTGTAGCCAGCTACCGTTAGCTTGCCGAGGCTCCAGCACACCGACAAGCTGTGTAGCCAGCTACCGTTAGCTTGCCGAGGCTATTAGCACACCGACAAGCTGTGTAGCCAGCTACCGTTAGCTTGCCGAGGCTATTAGCACACCGACAAGCTGTGTAGCCAGCTACCGTTAGCTTGCCGAGGCTATTAGCACACCGACAAGCTGTGTAGCCAGCTACCGTTAGCTTGCCGAGGCTATTAGCACACCGACAAGCTGTGTAGCCAGCAGGCTGAATGCTCCGCGACGCTGGTTGAAGTGGATCTAGGTAGCCAGCAGGCTGAATGCTCCGCGACGCTGAACTGCCTGGGCCGGTCTGTCTGTCGAAGACTGAGGGAACCGCGTCCGGCTTCAGCTGATTAGTGGTCTTCTGGACAAACATCCCACCCCAACAACATAATCCGAGGCAATGAAGTGTTCGCTGCAGATCCTCCTTCCCTGTCCAACAGGCTGGTTGCGCCGCCTGAGTGCAGCCAGCCTGAGCCAACGTGCCAACAACACTGTTTTTTTCACTGGTAGTTTGTGGAAATTAACCAACTTTCCTCTCTCTCACATGGTAAAATTAGTTTGAACAGCCAGGAGCAATACAAACAGAACCACTGCGGTGCCGTTGTTTTGTAGGCAACATTTTATTTACTGACTGACCCATTCACTATAGGGAGCTAACCAGCAGTGTATACACCAAACAAGCCCCATGACGTCAGCAACAAAATGGCTGCGCCCATAATGATAAATGCTTCAAAAATGCACATAACAAATCGTTTTTTCTTAGAAACTGCTTATTTTTATAACGTGATTTTTTCTGTGGCTTATCTAAATACTAATGTGATGCTATGAATATGTATTTATCGCACTGCTTCATCTCCACTTTAATGTTATCTGTTTGCGAGTGCTTCCTTGACTGATGGCTAGTACCGCAGGACTTTTATTCAACATTCTATATTTTCGCGGGTTGGCGAGTACTGCAGGAACTTTTATTAAACATTATATATGTCCGCGGGTTGGCCAGTACTGCGGGAACTTTTATTAAACATTCTATGTCCGCTGGTCTTGTGCAGTGCTCTCGTGGCACTGTCAACTCACCAAGTGGATAGCGTGGCGCCGTGGCCCATTCAACTTAATACCGTCACACTTTTATTTTTTTGCCACACAGGCCATCGCACCAGTGCTACTGAAGTCAATTCATTCATCGCACAGACTGACGTCAGTGTAGCACGTGCAACATATATATCGCACTGTACAGCCCTGCCCTGGAGTGAAGCAGTTCTATGACACTGTAGAGACGCTCTACAACTTTTTTGGTCACAGTATCAAACGATGGGCATTGCTCAGTGAGTTAATGACGCCAGAGAGTAGAACTATCACATTAAAACGCTTATGTCCCACTCGCTGGTCATCTCGCCACGATGCGCTTGTTGCGTTAAGGCACAGATATGGAGACATTATAAAAGCCCTCGTCAAAATATCCCTTACCAGTGACAAAAAGGATGAGCGAAATGAAGCAAGCGCACTCAAGAATGCTATAACCAAATTTCGCTTTCTATTTTTGGTCAACATGCAGACCAAGATTTTGGAAAGCATAAATTGTGCTTCACAGTTAGAGCTGCCGTGGTTACCGCAATACCGCGGTATCGCTGTTACGTCACGCCCACCGCAGCGTTTAACGGAATAGCCCATCAACGCAGTTTTTTATAATAATACTCTCAACCAAAGCAATGCAACGGAAACATTTTGATTGACAGTCGAATCTGCCAATTATGTCACACCGCTTGCACCCGCCTCTGCTGTTACCACCAATCGGCAAGCGCCTATTCGGTTTTTACTTCCTGGATGTTAGCCATTGATCACAACAAGGCTAATAACATTAGCTCCCCGCCGGAGTGGACTACCAGAGCTCCAGTCCACAGGAGTACTAAACGAGGCATAATGATTTTACTGCAACGAATGTTATAATAAAAGCCCTTCGTTCTATACACTTGTCTGATTGAAAACTTTATTAACAGACCGCAGAATGGGCACAACTCAGCACGCTCTGAGCAAAGGAAGGAACGGAGATATGAATTGAGTAATGCTTGCCTTGCTATGGTCCGGTAAATACGCTGATGTTATTGAACGTGTAACTATATAACGTTAATGCCACAAAACGAATGCCTTTGTTAATCATAAGTAGTAACTTTATAATAATAATAATAAGAAAGGGTCGGGGGGGGTAACCACCGGGCGCTACCAGCCTACCACCCCTGCCCGCGACACTGAGTGAACGGCGCACGACCAGAGGGGAGACTTCGAATCCGTGTTCACTTTCAATAACGAATGTGTGCTTGCCGAATCCCAAACAATATTCATGCTGCAAAGTCATCCTCTAAAGATAGACATTTAGACTAGAGGCAGGCTATATACTATAAAGAGTAGACTACTAAAAAAATAAAAATAAAATGCATTCCAACTTTATTTTATTAAATTTTTTGTTGCGGTTATATTGCGGCGGTATGAAATATTACGCACATTTGTGCGGTAAGGAAAAGATCAATACCGCGGCAGCTCTATTCACAGTTACTCCAAGCAAAAGACGCAGATATTCTCAAAGCATCTACTCTACTGCAAAATGCCATCAGTGTTTTGGTGGAGTATAGGGGACAATTTGATGAGGCGAAGTCCACCACTCTTGCCCTGGCTACTAAATGGGGAAGTCAAACACAGTTTGAAACAACCAGGGCCAGGAAAGTTAAGCGTCACTTTGATGAACTTTCTGAAGACAGCCGCCTCACTGACGCAGAGAGCAACGTTTCAATGCATGTCTTGATATAATCATCCAACAACTGTCCCAAAGATTCACCAGTTTAAATGCAACTGTGAACATGTTTGAGGCAATTCACCCCAAGACACTACTGCAAGCAAAGGATGAGGAGTTACACCAAGCTGCCCAGCGGCTTAGAGAGCACTATAGTCGGGACATCGCCGCCAGCTTCCCTGGCCAGCTGCTTTTTTTCAGAACCTGTTTCAGGGAACAGATACAAAAACTGAAATCTGTCGCGGATCTCGTAAAAATGCTCATTGTTTACAACCCAGCAGTAACATCTACATTTAGTGAGGTTTGCACAGCCTTCATCTTATTTCTGACTCTTCCTGTCACCGTGGCAACCGCCGAGCGCTCTTTCTCCAAATTAAAACTCATCAAAAACTATTTGATGAGCACGATGGGACAGGAGAGACTGAGTGGACTGGCCTTGCTGTCCATCGAAAGTGACCGAGCCAAGAAATTGGACATACAGCGGATTGTGGACGAGTTTGCGGAGCGCAAGGCTCGCAGAGTACCCTTCAAGTAGTGGTGAGTACACTTTATTTACTCCGTGCCTATTTTAATGTGTGGGGCCGCCGTGCCAATTTTAATGTGTGGCCGCTGTGCCAATTTTAATGTGTGGCCTGTGCCGATTTTAATGTGTGGGGCCGCTGTGCCGATATGACTATACTGCTCTGTGCTCTGGTGGTGGCTATCCATGGTGCTGAATGGTGTGTCAGAAATGTAGTCATTTTATTAGGCTATGTTTTCGTCCTTGTGGTTTGTTGGACTTTATGTTATGTTATATCATTATCTGATATATTTATATATATATTCGTTTCTATACACTTTGTAGAAACGAAATCTTAAATATTACACTTTTTCTTTAGTTACTTTTCTTTCAAACATTGTTTTAAATTGTAATCTATACTGACTGAGTGATTTTTAAAGGGCCCGGTCATGTGGCCCCGCCCCCCGGCCCGGGTCTGATATGTGCCGCCACTGAACAGATCTAATACGCTATATAACGTACCCCAAAACACGTTATCTACTTTATCCTCCCCTCTCATGTATACGTGCAGTTTCAACGAATACTTTTCCACCCCCACGCGGTTTGAAACAAAGAAAAATTGCGATTAAATGCGATTGAATGGGCTATACAACATTAGCTTATTGCCCAATGCTCAGCGCGATCTCCGGCACTTTTCAACTCAATAAAGCAACACGACGGGTTCCACAATAACGTGCACATACACAAGAAACATAAACAGGCCGAGAGCAGATCAGTTCACACAAAACTCGAAGTTTGCGACGCCAAATTGTAGGATAATTAATAACATTAGATAGAAATTGAGTCAAATGACTTACTCACTCAGTGGGTCCAGTTAATAAGGTTTATTAACCAGATCAATCAAATCATTACAACAAGTAGAGAGTATGGCTAGAGATCTCACCCAAACAGACCAGCTCCGTCAGTCAGGTAAAAAGATCCGGCTCCCCAATTGGGGGAGCGCTTAAGTACCAGGTGAACAAAGGGGGAAAAGGGGGGAGGTTTGGAAGGGAGGGGGTGTTGTTACAAACAGGTTTAGAGGTCTCTCAATATATATTCCACAGGGGGGTGATCTCTCAGAGATGCTTAAAGGACGGGAAAGTGCATCCTTATTTTGGCTCCTGTGTCATGGGGCATAGATAGGGTGGCAAGATCGGCTCTGGCACGGGAGCCCGATCCCGGTGGGGGTCCGCCGGGGCGGATGTATGTGCCCAAGGCTGCGTGCTCGCGACTGCTGCAGTGGGCACATACCTCCTCACTCACCGGCCACCCTGGGGCCGCCAGAAGCCTGGAGTTTATCCGTAGGAGGTTCTGGTGGCCTACAGAGGAGGGGGATACGCGTTCCTTTGTGGCGGCCTGTCCGGTGTGCGCGCGTAGTAAGACCTCTCGCCGTGCACCGGCGGGTCTCCTCCGGCCGCTTCCTATTCCGAAAGGTCCCTGGTCGCACATATCCCTGGATTTTATTTCTGGCCTTCCACCGTCAGATGGGGTCACTACCATTTTGGTGGTAGTGGACCGCTTGTCCAAGGCAGCCCACTTCATTCCCCTCCCCAAACTTCCCTCGGCTCGAGAGACGGCTGACCTTGTGGTGCAGAACGTCTTTCGGGTCCACGGGCTGCCAGTGGATATTGTGTCTGACCGGGGCCCTCAGTTCGCCTCCAGGTTCTGGAAGACATTTGCCTCCAGCCTCTGCGCCTCCGTCAGCCTGTTGTCTGGGTTTCATCCGCAGTCCAACGGGCAGACGGAGCGCGTCAACCAGGATCTGGAGGGAGTTCTGAGGTGCTACGTTGCCGGTTGTCCGGCGATGTGGAGTAGGAGGTTGGCGTGGGCTGAGTATGCGCATAATACCCTTCTCTCCTCCTCTACAGGTATGTTTCCCTTTCAGTGTCAGTATGGTTTTCAACCTCCTCTGTTTCCCGAACAGGAGCGGGAGGCTGAGGTGCCGTCGGTCCAGGCCCACGTGGCTCGCTGTCGCGGGACGTGGAACCGGGTTCGGACGGCGCTACAGAAAGCCTCTGTTAAGGCTCAGCGGTAGGCTAACCGCAAGCGCCGTCCGGCTCCGGTTTTCTGTCCTGGGCAGAGGGTTTGGCTTTCCACCCGTGATCTCCCTCTCCGGGTGGAATCCAGGAAGCTGGCCCCTCGCTTCATAGGCCCCTTTAAAGTGGTTCGTCGGGTGAACCCTGTGGCTTACAGGTTGCTGCTTCCAACTTCCATGCGGGTTCATCCGACGTTAATAATGTGTCCCTGTTGAAGCCATTCCTCTCATCGCCCTTGTCCCCGCCACTTCCCGCGGTTCCTCCGCCCTGCATCCTTGACGGTCAAGCTGTCTACACGGTGCGGAGGATCCTGGCTTGTAGGCGGAGGGGTAGGGGGTTTCAGTTCTTGGTGGATTGGGAGGGGTACGGGGTAGAAGCGTTCCTGGGTGCCTCAAAGGGATTTCTTAGATCACAGCCTTATTGGCTGCATCCCGAGGCCCTTAGGTGAACGTCAGGTGCCGTTCGTTGGGGGGAGGTACTGTAACGTTCTGGGTTTCTGTCCTCTTCTAGGACTGGAAATCCTACCGCCTTTCTGCAGTACTTCACCATGTTCTATGTTATTGCACTGATTGACTGTCACCTCTGGTTTGCTGTCACTAATTGCTGCGTGTGGTATGTTAGGAATGTGGCTATATAGTAATATCCTGTTCTGTGTCTCTTTCTCGCATCTTCAAACAGTACCTCCGTGCAGTCGGCCACAGGACAAGTGCTGGAACCTCTTGACGCTGTTGTTATGTTTTAGTTCTCTTCCTTAAGTATATTCTCAGTTGACGCCTGGCGTCTGTTTTGTTATCGTTACAGTATCCTTGCTCTGGTGATTCTTATAATAAAAAGAACACACATTTCGAGAAGAGCAACCACATCTCCGTCTCCTTCTTCCTTCTACAATTGGAACTCAATTCCTACCTTGAACCGTAACAACCGCCACTTATTCCTATCTCTTAGAGCGTTGGCATGGTAGGAACAAAAGATGCTCAAGTCTGTGGCGTCCAAAGAGTTAAATAACACCATGGTAATAATAACATTAACTCTTTGCCTGCCAAACCCGAAAAAAGTCGGGTTTCGTCACCAACGGTTGAGCGCCAAACCCGACTTTTCTCGGGTTTTGATCCTTTGATATTTTTTCTTTGATCCCTGTTCTAGACACTCGGCCGGAGTTTTTTTCTCCTTTTTTTTGCAATAACTCCTCCCCCTCAGAGGACAGAGCGACAGAGCAATCGATTAGAGATTAATAGAATAGAATAGAATAGAAATACTTTTATTATCCCGAGATAAATTTGACACTGCAAATCGCTCAACATTTAAACATTTGTGTCACCTCACAGCGCTTTGTACCAGATCTCTACATTTTCATTTTTCAGATTATTCCAGATTGCTAAAGTACAGAATCTAAGCTTTCAAATGATGTGTCATATGTTGAAATCTGAGCATTTTTTTAACACGATGTGCTCAATTATAACTTGTAAACCTGGTTGTGTTCTAGAATACTTAAGGTGGTGAAAGGCTTCTCAAAGGAAGGCCACTTTTCACACTTCAGACAGAGTGAGCTGGGGCGTCAACAAAAACCCCTCCAGCAACGCCCATCTCCTGCATAGCATTAACATAATTAAGTGCTGCCATGAGAGTTATCTCTCCTCAGGACCCGATCTTCATTCTCTTGTTTGTATTGAGCTGTACTGTATTGTACCCATTCTGCAATCTGTTAATAACATTTTCAATGCATAGTAGTATAGACATTATTAGCATAGTAGGTAGTAGTAGTAAAGTGGATACTAGTAAAAGATGGTATGAAGGTTAGTAGTTTCAGATATTAATTGAAGTTCATTTGGCTCGTCTTCTGCCAGCTTGTACAGACAGGAGCTTGACCTCGTTGACCTTAAGCACAAACCAAAGTGCTTTAATAAAATTAAATAGAATAGAATATTTCTAGAGTCTTTATTGTCATTATACAGACAGCGTTATATAGCTCAACAGTGCACAATTATAAACAATAATAATTATTAGGAAGATACAATAAAATTGTCCATTTCTATGGTCCATCTATCTGGACAGTATAGGACTGTGAAGCTATGTACCCCCCCCCCCCCCCCCCATGCTGCTTTGACACCAGAATTTCCCCAAGGGGATTAATAAAGGATCATCTTATCTTAGTAGGTAACATCACAATAAAAAATAAACAATTTTAGGAAGATAAAATAAAAGTCAATGTCTACAGAGTGTATGGATGCAGGGTCCATCTGTGTGTGTGTGTGTGTGTGTGTGTGTGTGTGTGTGTGTGTGTGTGTGTGTGTGTGTGTGTGTGTGTGTGTGTGTGTGTGTGTGTGTGTGTGTGTGTGTGTGTGTGTAATAACAACAAGTTAATAATCTCAGCACTTATCTGTATCTTTGTGTGTGTTGGGTCTTGAGGGGGTATCTAACATCGTACAGACTTGTTCTGAGGTGCTGGAGACGTTGGTCGCGGGCATGTAATGTCTTTTCCCACATCAGAACAGTATTGTCTTATCTCCTTAAAAAGATAATTCTGCCTGTCATTGTCAAGTCCGGGTGGGGGTATCACTGGAAAATTGGAGATGGTCGGGTAGCGTTTTGGGTCTTTCAGCAGTTGAAACTCGAATGGTTCAGCATCATCACGATGTAATTTCGCCGTCACCATGCCAGGTCTGCTGGCATCGAAGCTGTAATAGAATAAAGAACACATTTAAAATATTGTCTATTTCGTAAAGAAAACACTGGTCCCAGGACACTGCGAGTCAAGCATCCATGTCAACACATTTCGTACATTGATTACCAGAAACAAAATAAACCTTCTTCACCATAGCTAATAGGGCTAAATAAATTAGCCTATTGTAATATTTGCAAACCAACATTCTCTAAGATAAGAACAGAAAAAACAGGAGGAAAACATTTCCTCATTCGTAAAAATAATAATAATAATAATAATAATAATAATAATAATAATAATAATAATAATAATAATAATAATAATAATAATAATAATAATAATAATAATAATAATAATAATAATACACTGAAGAAGGAACACCTGGGCCCCGTTCCCCGTACCTGGATAACTGAGTTAGCCGGATAATTTCCAGTCTAGTCTGACTTAAGCCGGACCTTCCTGTTCCCCAACGCTCGATTGTCCAAATCACCATGACAACAGATCAAAAAGTTTGAGCCTGGTCGAGAGCAGGGTTAACTTCAGTTAGCCGGATGAACCATGGCCACGCCCCCGCAAATAAATGACAGCTTGCTTCCTGAAATGATTCTCACAGTCTAGAGATCCCATTTATACCATTCTGAATTATGTTTCTGTGCTTCGTTTTCCTAGAGGGGGCTTTTGAAATGTATAATAATAGAACTAAATGCTGATAATAAATCATATTGAGCCTATAGATTTACTTTGTCCTAAATAAAATAATGCGCGTCATATACGGCGCTCGGAGTCGCGATACACGCTGCATGTGGTTATTTTAATAACGGTGCATTGCAAATGTGAATCCCGCGGGGATATTTTTAATGAATGAAACCTATCGGCCGTTTGGCTCTGATTAGTTTCATATATTCTCCGCTGTAGATTTGCTTAACGGAGCGCCCGGATTGTGTTTCATTCAAGCATAAAATTGAAGTGTCTCTGCGTGGATTGTGGTTTTTGTGTGATATTGTAACTGGGATTAAAATGTCTGATGAGATGCGTTGTTTGACGGATTTGAGAAATTGAATGAGCCGTTGACGTCACATTAATGCATTTGAGAATAAAGAGATAAAACTTCATTTTTTGGTAAGAAAAATATTCTAAACACGGGTCTCTCATCCATTAATGGATAAACAATGAATATATCCCGCCTGGCACAGTGGCGCAGCGGCTAGTGATCAATCCTGGCAACCGGGCGACCGCAGTTCGAAACCCCGCGTTTCCAATATAATTTTTTTGGAATATAATATTAATGATTATACACAAAAGTAGCCTAGTTTTAAGTTAAAATATTATAAATCTACATGCATTGAGGATGTCATTCTTTATATAGCTCTCAACGTGCACCAAATTGAATTATTCCTACATTGCAAAAAGAAGGAAAAGACTAGGAGAAGTGGGATTCGAACCCGGGCCGTCTGCTTGAAAGTCAAAACCACAAACCGTGACACCACAGTGCAGATAAGTGAAAGATCCACCATACATCAATCAATGGGTAAGAGAGCCGTATCCTTATTCTGTATAACAGTTGAACTAATTTTTTTCGCTAGCAATATCTCATTTGATTATTCAATCCATGAACCTACTGCCAGCAGGCAAGTTTAAAGAAATATAATCTGATTGATTGGGGTAATGAGGGACTTGAAATTAGCCTATAGAAGATTATGCATTTAACTTGTCTGCGAGGCTATTGAGCCGTACTGCAATCTGTTAATAAAGTTTTAAATCAATTAATCAATCAATGCCGTTAGAAAATCAGGATCTCTGCTATCGATACGTGCTGGCTTTTCAACTGAAGCGGCTGCGCACACTTATCCTGGGTCTCAAGTCTGGTTCGAGTTAACGAGACTGAATCCACCTTCGAGGAACAGGAAAATCCCGGCTTCAAACATCGGGTTAATTGAATCTGGATAATGGGACTCTTGATCGACTTAGTTGAACCAGGTACGGGGAATAGGGCCCTGTTCCGAAACATGTCTGTATTCGGCTGCGAAAACCTGAGTGTGCTGGTCCGGCTTCCTGCTTTCTTCTACTTATTTTATTATGATAAAATATATATACAATACAATATAGACAATTACCTGAAGTGCTGGTATTTCTTTATCTGTGGGAACCTTTTGAAGAAGCCACCCAGATGCTGTTGCCAGTCGTAGCTTTGCACAAACACTGTGCCATCTTCGAGTCCCACAAGTTGAGGGATATTGACTCCTTTCACCTGATTGATTGATTGAAAATGTTATTAACAGATTGCAGAATGGGTACAATACAGTACAATACAATCATTCAGAAGTCCCTCAAACACCCTCACAGAGATCACTCTCATGTATGTTGTGGGGCTGGTGTCTGTAATCAAGCAAAATAAGTGGTATCCCTTCTCTCTCTTTCTTTCTCTCTCTCTATCTTGATGGAGAAACACTAGTGGAGACAGTCTATGTCTGTCTCTGTGTGTGTGTCTCTTTCTCTCTCTCTCTCTCTCTCTCTCTCTCTCTCTGTGTGTCTCTCTCTCTCCCTCTCTCCCTCCCTCCTTTGTGTGTGTGTGTGTGTGATTTACAAATACAGTACTGTTTGTGATACAAAAAGAGTTAAAAAGAAGAAGAGAGTATTTGATGAAGAAACTGTACATTGGGGGGGGGGGGGGCTGTACATTGGTTTATCGACTAAACCTTACTAGGTTACCTCAGAGCTTTTCCTCACGATGTCGGAGATGCCTGCCAGGGTGTCGACTGCAGTTTTCCTGTAGACCTGCTTGATCAAACCGAAGCACCAGTCGGGGCCAAACTTAGTGTGGCCTGTAATCAGGAAGTGGAGGCCAAGCTGCAGGTGTAGTCTGTGGATCGTGCGCCAGGCACAATACCACAAGACGTAGTTGTTCTTGTTTTGGCCCGAGCAATTGTCGCAGAGCAGGTCGACGTTCGTTTCTCCAACTCCGTAGTTGTTGAAGTAATGATGCAGATAGCTGATCACAGCATTGCTACCTGTAATGGGAAATATTAAAGGACAGTTTACAGACAGATAAAGTGACCAAGAGCTCTGCTATGGCTGGGAAGATGTTGGTATCTTGGAGTCTCTTACCCTTACTCGTGGCCATCCCTTCATCAATCAGGTAATTCACCTGCTTTGTCAGCCCTTCACAATGTACACCAAACAGGCCACACTTGCGCGGTGTTGCAAAATACATCGGCCCAACTTGAAGAGGGTGAGAGGGGTAGTGCACCTGACGGAAGAAAGAAAAATTATACATTGAAATAATGTTGTAGTGTAGTAGTACAGTAGTGCTGTAGTGATTGTGATGGTGATTGTCATTTTAAATATTCCACAACATGATGTAATGCTGTCCTTAGAACAGGCTGTCATCCCCACCTGCCTGAAGAAGTCCACTATTATCCCTGTACCCAAAAAATCCAAGCCTGCTTGCCTCAACGACTACCGCCCTGTAGCTCTCACCTCCATAGCCATGAAGTGCTTTGAGAAGCTAGTAAAGGGCTACATCTGCTCCTCCCTCCCCATCAACATGGACCCCCTGCAATTTGCATACCGCCCCAACAGGTCCACGGAGGACGCCATATCCCATGTGCTGCACACAGCAGCATCACACCTGGACAAGAGGCAGGGGAACTATGTGAGAATGCTATTCATCGACTACAGCTCGGCATTCAATACCATAGTCCCCTCCATACTCATAGCCAAGCTCAGGGACCTGGGCTTGGGCTATGACCTCTGCCAGTGGGTCTTGGACTTCCTGACTGGCAGACCCCAGGTGGTGAGAGCAGGCAACTGCACCTCCTCATCCATCACCCTCAACATAGGGGCCCCCCAGGGCTGTGTTCTGAGTCCCCTCCTCTACTCCCTGTACACACACGACTGTGTGGCTCAGCGGAGTAGCAATACAATCGTCAAATTTGCTGACGACACAGTGGTGGTGGGCCTGATCTCTGCCAACGACGAGAGGGCCTACCTGGAAGAGGTCAAGGTCCTGGCGGGATGGTGCCAGGAAAACAGCCTCTCCCTGAACGTCAGCAAAACAAAGGAGATGATTGTGGACTTCAGGAGGTCGGGGGTCAAGGACTACAGCCCCCTCAGCATCGACGGGGCACCGGTTGAGAGAGTCAACAGCTTCAAGTACCTCGGAGCCTACATATCCGAGGACTTGACATGGACCACACACATTAACAGTGTGGTGAAGAAGGCACGACAACGCCTCTACTTCCTCAGGCGCCTAAGGAAGTTCCAAGTCAGCCAGAAGATCCTTAAGAACTTCTACTCATGTACAATAGAGAGCATCTTGACCGGCAACATCACCTCCTGGTTTGGGAATAGCACTGCAAAAGACCAAAGCAGACTACAAAGAGTGACACGTTCAGCCGAACGTACAATTGGAGGGGGGCTCCCCACCCTCCAGAACATTTACTACAAGCGTTGCAAGGGCAAGGCTAAGAGAATCATTAAAGACTCCAGTCACCCGAACAACTGCCTCTTCGAACTGCTGCGGTCAGGCAAGCGATACAGGAGTCTCAAGGCGAGCACAGAAAGACTCAGAAGTAGCTTCTATCCCCAGGCCATCAGGCTGCTAAACGAACAATGAATGAACACTACACAACAACAACCACCAAACGCACATAGCACACACATCCACACGCACACACCCACTTTAAACAAACACACTGTAGCACCCACTCCACACACTTTATAGCACACACCCACTTTAAACAAACACACTGTAGCACCCACTCCCCACACTTTATATTTATGGATGAAGGATTGCACTACAACTCGTACACCTTACTGTAAATTGTACCTAAAATTGTACCTCATCCCATTTCTGCTTTGCACTAGATAGTACTGTACATTAGTACACTGCATAGTATTGCGTATTGTATATTATATGGTAACTCAGAACATTGTACATATGTCTATACCGAACACTGTGACCTCATTTTCTTCTTCTAAATTCATGCTATATTATGTTATTATGTTATTTGATACTATCTTGTCTAGCACAGTCTCTGGAGCGTAACAGTAAGAAGCATTTTGTATGAAAGTATTCTGTACTTCTGTATGACAACTATTAAAGAACTTGAACTTGAACTTGAACTTGAACTTGCTGTAATACAGCAAACAAACGTTTTTTGTCAAGTAAGTTAACAACAAAAAGCTACATTGTAATAGGATCGGATTCTCACCTGCTGTGCATAATCAAAGCTGTAGTGCATTGTGATGTCTTGGCTTGCCGGTGTGGAAGGGCCTAGAGACAGCTGCAATTCCGCACAGGTCTTTTTGGTGGAAGCAGTCATCTCCTGCAACAGCTCGCGCTCTCTCTTAACACGGGCCAGATGTTGTAATTGCACCTGCAGTTTTTCTGTCTGCAATTTATCTGGCTTGCCGGCCGCTTGACTCAACTGGTAGTTGTTTTTGTAGCATTCCCAACACAAATCTGTCCCCGGTTGTTATCTGGGGCAGAAGGGTTTTCCACAGCTGAAGAAAGCTCCCCTGACCAACAACGCGATGTCCTAGAATAAAATATAAATTAAAAAATTTAAAAAAATTACTCATTACATACACAATGACAGAGGATGGCTACTCAGGACTGGTGTACTTAATCAATTGATGTGTAAACCCAAGTGGTTTATGGAATGTTAGATCGTTAATGTCTTTGTTTTGGTAATGATACACATTACATACACAATGACAGAGGATGGCTACTCAGGACTGGTGTACTTAATGCTGAAATTTTACACAATTGATGTGTAAACACAAGTGGTTTATGGAATGTTAGATCGTTAATGTCTTTGTTTTGGTAATAGTACACATTACATACACTGACAGAGGATGGCTACTCAGGACTGGTGTACTTAATGCTGAAATTTTACACAATTGATGTGTAAACACAAGTGGTTTATGGAATGTTAGATCGTTAATGTCTTTGTTTTGGTAATAGTACACATTACATACACTGACAGAGGATGGCTACTCAGGACCAGTGTTGTGCTAGTTACTGAAAAATAGTAACTCAGTTACTTTACTAGTTACTTCATTTCAAAGTAACTTCGTTACTGTACTAGTTACTTACACCCAAAAGTAATGAGTTACTGTGAAAAGTAACTATTTAGTTATTTAAAAAAAAAAAAAAAAAAAAAATGCTCAAGTCCCATGCCCCATATACTCGAAATCGGTTGATCAACTTGACAGTTTCCATTCACATCACCGAACTCTGCTAAGCAATGTGGTCTAGAGCGTTTCATTATATATTCCCTCCCCGCTGTATGTATATTTCTCTCCCACCCACCCACCCCCTCCTAATGTACAGTCCCCTCCCCATCATATGTATATACTCTGTCAGGATCTAGGGGTAACAGTACTGTATATTTGAATACCGCTTATGTCACAAATGTATCAGTACTAAATACCTATATGTCCCTATGCCATAAATGTCATGTATGTTGTGTATGTCATAAATGTCTATATGAATTGAAAATGGGGGACCCTGATGGAAACAAGACAAACGTCTTTCTCAGGTCTGCATCCCCTTAACAATTGTATGTATTGAGCCGTACTGTATTGTACCCATTCTGCAATCTGTTAAATAAAGTTTTCATTCATTCATTCATCCATTCATTAATTCATTCATAACCATCTTGCAGCGTTGTTATCAAAGCATTGCAACGTTAGAATAGTTAGGATATCAATTGTGCATGAAAGGACTATATTTATATTGTTTGATTAGTATTATGAGATTCCCTGGCAGATTTCGTACAGTCCAAATCCGTTGATCTTGAGTTTCAGTGAACACATTGCACTCACCGTCACCAGTCTGCGGTGGTCGAGATGTAACGTTAGTCCAGTTGACTCCAGCAGCCCTTCAAACATGTTCTTTATCTCGTTTCCATGTTGTATATTAATTATCTCTAAAGTAGTTGCTAAATGGTTTGTTAGTTCGTTATTATTACTGCGTTCTTATTATGTAGATTCATAGCGAGCGTCCTCTTGTTGTTTACTGTAGAGAGCGCCTATTTCTTTCAGAACGTCAGTGGCCAATCAGAAGTGCGAAAACAGAATGAGGCTACGGAAAGAAATAATAATAATAATAATACTTCGTTTTATATAGCGCCTTTCAGTCTACAGTAAACAAAACAAACGCAGGCGAAATAAGGACGCTCGCTATGAATCTACATAAAAAGAACGCAGTAACGAACTAACAAACCATTCAGTAACGTAAGTAGCGTTACTGAATTTCAAAAGTAATGCGTTAGAGTACTAGTTGCGGCAAAAAGTAACTTCGTTTCTGTAACGCGTTACTTTGTAACGCGTTAGTCCCAACACTGCTCAGGACTGGTGTACTTAATGCTGAAATTTTACACAATTGATGTGTAAACACAAGTGGTTTATGGAATGTTAGATCGTTAATGTCTTTGTTTTGGTAATAGTACACATTACATACACTGACAGAGAATGGCTACTCAGGACTGGTGTACTTAATGCTGACATTTTACACAATTGATGTGTAAACACAAGTGGTTTATGGAATGTTAGATCGTTAATGTCTTTGTTTTGGTAATAGTACACATTACATACACTAACAGAGGATGGCTACTCAGGACTGGTGTACTTAATGCTGACATTTTACACAATTGATGTGTAAACACAAGTGGTTTATGGAATGTTAGATCGTTAATGTCTTTGTTTTGGTAATAGTACACATTACATATAATGTATCTTCTCAATGATTCTATGTTATAGCTATATGATCTTTCTCTAATGTATAGTGGAATAGCTTACTCTGCTCGTTGTGTTTCCCGTTAAAGTAACAGTTCATTCAAATGTGGTCCTTTGGAAATCACGTGGAGGCGGAGACAGCGCTGCGGGTGAAAACGGTTCTGACCGTTGTTTTATTGGAATATCCAACAGCTTAAATTATCTGGTTCACAGCATCAATTATTTTCTATCTCTAATCAGCTTTTCCCGGAGGGCTTCTTAGTGGCGTCTCTTATTCTCGAACTGGTGGGGTGGATTCTCCGTCTCTGCTTTTCCGTTCTCCCTGCGTGTCTCTCTGCGTCTCGGTGTCTCCGTGTCTCTGTCTCACCTCCATCATTCAACCTGTAGGTTTTATAGAGAAGAGAGACCCCCCCCCAGCCCTTGCGCCATCCAGTGCCGTCACCCCAGAGAGCCTGCTTTCCTATTGGCTAGAAGGTCTCCCCTCTCAGTGATTTGGGTCTTGCGAAACAGCGTTACAAGGTGACCTTACAGAGGGGATATGAACTAGTTTCCTTTTAGAATGATTTACCCAAGTGTCCCTGAATGCGACCCTCATATCGATTGAAATAATGGGCTGTTTGGACTGCTTAGCTAAAGTAAACAGAACTCTGGGGCTGGCCTTCAGGCCTGACTTAAAGTTAAGTATTCGGCCCTCCATCCCACTTTGTTGTGGGGAAAGAGGTTTCATCCTGTGGTCTCAGTACATCTGTATGAAACACCCTTCCTTTGAACTGTGGGGCTGTGTAGTCATAAAATCTCTTCTAAACCTTACACAAACACGTTTTTCTGCTGGTCTCAGCTTATTTGAAGGCTATCCACATTTGTCCTTCCCTGACCTGTATTCAGTGTTTCCCCTCCGTACATCTCAAGGTACCATTTAGACTGAGGCCAGTTAACAGCCTTCTTGTTGACTCAAATGTATGGTTAACCTAACAGGTGATTTGGCATGGCTGTGCGTCTCTATTTTTCTAAGAGAAAAGAACCTAGTTCTTTGCTATTTCATATATGTGCTTAATTTCTATTGTTTAATTTACAGGTTTTATTTAGATAAATATACGACAATCCACCCTTAGTGGGTTTCATAACCCACTATATAGCACCAATATGTTCTAAATTAAACATGTTAAACCATAATTATCATTTTTGCTAATATTTTCAAAAAATTCAAAAAATCCAAAATTTACACAAATCGAACTACCAAACCCATTTCCGTCTGTACAGTTACAAAATCATCATTCACTCTTTCCGTTGGCTTCTTCCCCAGTCACACACAATATCAGTTATTACTATGACTCTAGACTAAGAAAGCTGTTCCTGTTTTTACAAGGAAACACTCTTTCAATAACAGCTTTTTTGTTTAGACTATTTTATCCATGTTTACTTAGCTTCAATGTGTCTGTTTTGTGTAATTGACTCTGCAAGAAAAGATTAATACATCCTACCCAAAAGATTAACACTCTAAACATCGAGGGAGATTCAAACCAACAAACATAAATCATCTCTTCTCCTTGTAAAGACCACTGAGGCCTCAATTATTCTTCGCTTTCATCCCTGTCAGTTATCCCTGTTTAAACCTCCTGAGGTCTTTACGGCTACCTCGTTTTGACTGTTTTCTTCTTGTTGTATTTTGTGCTAACCACAGCCTCTTCTTTGTTGTATGCAGTTTTTGGTACTGCTCCGATTTTCCACAGAAGGAAACGATTTTCCCTCTGTCCTTTTCTGCATTTTGGATTGTTATTTACAAACACACAATGGATTGGAAGGTCTCATTTTCGCACAGATACATTTTTACTGTTCTGTATTTGACAACACTCTTTTTCCAAATTCGTTATCTATATATTCCACAGCTTCAATTGTTAATATTCAATCAAAACACCTTTGTCTCATTCATTTTTGTGCTGTACTATTTTACTAGATCAAATATCTCAAGTTCAACACAATCACCACTTCCACCCTTGAAAGTGGAATAACCATTTATTACACTATCAATACCTTGTTTCCAGACAGCCTCCTCGGTCCGGACAGCCAGCTCTAGACGAGGCCAACCACCAACAGAACCTATGTGCATGGTAACAAACCACAGTCCCTTTATACACACATCCCACACACTCCGCCAGCCTTCAACAAGCCGGTGCAGAGTCTCCCATAAGCCAATTATCAATTTCACATGTCTGCACCCTATTTGCAAACCATTTGGCCAATGGCGACCAAAATCTACAGAGCTTACCTATAAACAGAGAAACACGTTCGCCCAACACTTACCAAACCCAAAAAAGTGACACAACTCCCCAGAATCTACTCCTGGACTCTCAATGAGCGGAAAACTAAATCATGAACCAGCTCCCGTCCACCCTTAGTTTCCAGCCCATTATTTTAGACATTCCTACCAGTCCCGCTGTGTCACCACCACCTGCTATCCCTGACCGGCGAGAGATCCCTCCCAGCCAGTCAGTTCCTAAAAAAAATAGAGTGTCAAACAAAAACAAAGAAAATTGCAAACAAACATAAACAAAAATTCGTGAGTGCCTTCATGCAACACACCCATCAACAGAATTAAACTATCACCTAGAGGCATAAATACCCCCGCATAATCACTAAGAAATAAAAATTAAAAAGAAATTAAGTAAAGAAATTAATTTTTTTTTTTTTTTTTTTTTTTTTTTTTTTTTTTTTAAATCTCCTTGACCACCCTTGGATCAAGTATGTATAATCACTACTAAAATAGTCCTTTGTTATTAACTCTGTTTAATATTATGTCTAATATCAACTGTTTAATCCTTCTCTGACACCGTCTGGTTCAGAGTTCACATGACCACAAAAGCCATTGCGGTGACCATTTTTCTCTCTCTCTCCAATCTGTGCAGCCGGGCCAGGCTGCACAGGTGGGAGATACCAAAAATCGTCCACCATACCATTCTCCCTTACGTTTTCCTCACTGCCACAGCAAGAGTTGATCAGACACACTGTAGCAAAAAGGAAAACCCATGATTGGTCTATTAATTAACTGTTAGTACGATTGGCTCATGCATCTGTCAGTCATTTCATCTCTCCCTGTTAGTTGCACATCCATCTTAGTCGCTTCCACTCATGACCTAATGTACCAACGCTTCTATATATTTTTTATTCTATTTTTATTCCAATCAGTCCTTTTTCCCATTTTAACTTATTAATAACTCTATTTTCCCGAGCACTATTAGCTTTGCTTGTGCATTCCTGCTTCGTTCTTATTCAACCTATGGCCTTTGCAGACACACCCTCTTTACACCCCTTCTGAAAATGTCCCAACTTTCCACATGTCCAGCAACTCTGTTTTCTGATGGACGCTTGCTTTCTATTGGACTCTTGCTGAGCCCGCTACCCTTTGCCACATGATCGAGCGAGATGGCCGATTTCTCCACATTTCCAGCACTCAGTCGATGCCAGCCATCCAAGCGGTCCCCCTCTTTGTCGTCCATTTCCTCCTTGGGGCTGCCAGTTCTGTTGTCTGGATGAGAGAGGGACATACCTGTTCTTCCCAGCCGCCGCACCTTGGGCCTTTTGTTGTTGGGAGGGGCCTGGAAACTCACCCCCCCTGCGGCTGTCATCATTCCCTCGCTGCTCCGCTCCCTGTTCAGGTAACAGGGCAAGTGACTTCTCTTGTTCACTGAGTCCTTGTTCTGCAGTACGAAACATGATTTCCAAAATTACATCACTCATGATCACAGTCTGTTTCGCCAGCTCTTGTTCTAGCACCTCCCTCTCGCGTGTGACTTGGTCAACCGCCAGCTGCTTCTCCACCAGTTTTCTACGGACTGTCTCATGTCTTTCGGACGCTTCCGTGAATGCTCTCTGTCTTTCTGGAGAGAGGTACGTCATCCTCTCTACCTCCTCCACCCTGGCCCTCGCTGGCTGGCTCCTCGTCACCGGCCCACGCCTCTCATCCTGGCTTTGGTCTCGAGGGACGACTGGACATGGGAAACGGGTGGGCTGTAGAAACTGTTCATGTATAGTCCCATACCTGCTGTCGGTCTCTGTACCAGCCGTACGGCCAGAGTAGACTTCGTGGGACTGCTGTAACAACGCCGCTCTTCTCAGTCTCTTTCTCTGTCCCTTGGTTAAACTGCAGTCGCCTGCAATGGACACCCCAGTGTGGCTCGGTTCTGGTTGGAGTAAAACCGTTGTCTCTGGTTCTCTCTCCTGTAAGACCTCCTGTATTGGAATCAAAGTCATTATTTCCAGTCCCTCTGTTATACTGGTCACCTGAGGAAATTCCAGCACATCCCACTCAATCAGATTAACTTCAGATATCAATCTTTCTACGGGAGTGTCTGCAAAGGTTGTCAGCCTATTGCTATTGTCGGCATTATTTCTTTTCATCGCTCTTCGTGCTCTCTTTTTCTGTTTTTTATTTTTGTTTCTCAATCTGTAACAGCCTCCTTTTTTATACTTAAATACAAGGTTTTGTAAAGGCCTGAATCTCCTTGGCCATGGCTTCTTCACTTCTATTGTGATATTTCCAGTCATTGACATAGACAGATTTTCTACTTTTGCTATTGTTTTTGCTTCTAAACCTTCAGTTGTTTCTATCAATGTTCCACTAAGGTGAACTTCCTGTGTACCCGACATTCTCACCACTTCCAAACACACCTGCAATCACCGTTTGGAAGAACAAGTTTCTCTGTGTCCAAACCTATTTTTCGCTACTTGAGTTAAAATTCACCCACACTATCAGATTTATATCGGCGCAGACAGGGATTGACAATTTTCTTATCATTCATACTATACCAAGGCTCATATAGCCATTTCCCCAATTGGTATTGAAATCGCCAGAGCCCTAGTCCTCGCCGAGCCTGTGCAAAAAGAAAGCAAAAACATAACACTTAATACAGTGGCATTTCCCTTGTCATTTCCTCAATATTTATGCATTGGAAATGTCGGGCATTCCTATACTAATTCTTCTAGAGAGATTCGGTGTGATCTACTTGAATATAACGATACGGCTTTACTTGTTTTTGTCCGTTTGTCCAACCGGAAACTGGAGGTTCCAATCCTTTGTGTGTTCCTTTCACCTTTGGTTCTCTGGGGAACATAATCATTAAGTTCCACACAACCTATCAATTCTAACAAATGGTAAACTTGGTTAGCCATCTGTTCCAATTTCTTTTTGCCTTGTTGAAATTGTCATAATTTATACTTTAAATGACTGCTCCGCGTATTAACTTATGTATAAATGTAATATTAACTTCCCTACTTGCTTTCTACTATGAAAATCAAAAACTATACTTCTTCCTACATTTCTCACCACATTTACATCTCACGCCTTCATCACATTCTTCATACAACACCATTCTACATTATTTTCCCACACATACCCCCTCACACCACCAAAAAAAAAACTTTTGGTGGCGTCACTGCTTCCAACCACTATCACGGGAAAAATTCATCTTTAGCAACTTAGGTCACTAAACCCCTGACCGTTACATAGCCCAGTTGTCCACGTTATCAAATTCATGAACCCCAGTACTATACCCACCGCAACATTTCCCATGATCCCTGAATCCACAGGGACCCGTCATTCCACAGCCCAAAGCATCTTCCCTCAGTTTCGAACCTGAACGAAAACACCCCAAGCCCCCTTCCAAGGAATATCACAACCCGTCCAACCATCACCTGTACCGGCACCTATTTCACATACATAACAGCCACATAGTTTAAAACAACCACCCAACCAATAACACACAACAAGACGCAAAGCCAACCCCGCCTCCAAGGACCCCAACCGAAGGGGGAAACTAGGGGACTGGCACCTTCCCTAAAATGAAAAACAAAAAACACGCCACAACCGTCTCTAACCAAAACCAACCTAATGTAAAACCCATCTCCCTTATAACAAATGCTCCAACTCCTTGCCCCCAGCCCAAACACACACGCCACACTCAAGAGGGCCAGTCTGGGGGTTGGAGGGACCCCAACTAGAAACGGTCCGTAACGTACCCACAATCCATTTGAAGGCAAGGCATCGAGGGGGGGCGCACGTGGAGAAATGAAGGGAGGGAGAGAAGGAGAGACACAGGGGGGGAGAGACATACATACGGAAGAGGAGTTCCCAAACGACCATGAATATTACCCTATCCTTCCGTAAAGTAAACACTATTTTAAATACAACCACTGCCTCAAGCCCACCATAAGGGCAACCTAACTCGAATACTCTAACTAACTGCATGCCATGTATGTCCTGATGAACCGAAAATGGGGGACCCTGATGTAAACAAGACGAAAGTCTTTCTCTGGTCTGCATCCCCTTAACAATCGTGTGCATTGAGCCGTACTGTATTGCACCCATTCTGATAAAGTTTTCAATCAACCAATCAATCAACAGAGTCCATCTGGGAGAGAGGGATAGACAGAGGGAAGGGGAGATACCGGGAGGGAGGGAGGGAGAGAGAGCGGGAGGAAGACAGGGAGGGAGAGAGGGAGGACAGATGAAGGGAGGGGGGGGCACAGACAGATGAAGGGAGGGGGGGAGCTATGACGGGAGGGGGGGGGGCACAGAGAGGGAAGGAGGGGGGGATGCTATGATGGGAGGGGGGGGCACAGAGAGGGAAGGAGGGGGGGATGCTATGAAGGGAGATTTATTTATTTTCTTTCTATTCCCAGAATTAACCAGCAGACTTCACCGTATAGCCTGGTCCAGTTAACCCACAGCTTAATACAACTAATGGTCTTTGCATGGAGTTCCTAAAAGCCACCACTATACCCCAAGGGACGGAGGGAGGGAGAAGGGAATGGGGGAGGGAGGGATGCAGGGAGAGAGAGGGGGAGAGAGGGAAAGAAAAAGAGAGACGGCGAGACGAAGGGAGGAGGGGGGGACGGGGGAGGGAGAAGGCAGGCCGAAACCCCACCTGTTCAAAAAGGCCTTCGACTGTCAGCCTCCTACTTTAACTTTATCGCCCTCGTTTTCTAAATCCTCCGTTTATTCTATGTTTCTAATTAACCATGTTCTATTTCTTCCCTATAACTGTTTTAAACCTGTAGCGTAGCACTCTGGGATCCCATCGAACAAAAAGCACATCACAAATCCAATCCATTATTATCACTATCATGTGTGGCTGCCGTCCTGGCGGTCATCTGTGCTCTACTGAGTGCACCCTTCTAGCCCAGCGAGAGCGCTGACGCTCCGTATTTGAGCAGGGTTGTCTGCCAACACAAGTTGGAACCCTGGAGGAAGCGATATAAGGAAACAAATCGCCAATAACTGTGAAGTTATCTTCGAACCCGTATCAGGAAATAAGCCTCCACACACCTGGTTAAATTAAATGCGAAACAAGACCTCATGTGCGTCTCATGTTACAAACTTGTCCTCGTGAGCAGAGCGCATCACAACAACATCTAAAGGTGCATTGTTTGCAAACATTAGAACGGACACGTGACTCATACGCACACAGGAACGGGAGAGAGGGAGGGAGGGAGAGTACTATATCTGCATGGGGGGGCACACACTATGGTATAGAGGGAGATGATATCTCATCCCTACAGTGGGGCGGGGGGGGGGGGGCACACACCATAGAAGCTATGAAGGGAGAGACTACAAAAGAAAGGAAGTATTCCAGGGAAGGAGCTGTACCATACGGAGCTCACACCATATAATAAACGGAAGGATGGAATGGAACGTGGTACCCACTATGATAGTGCAGGATGGATGGAAGGGGGGAGGGGAAGGGGGCACACACTATGATAATGCAGGATGGCACCCATTCTAATAGCGCAGGATGGCACCCATTATAATAGTGCAGGAGGGGGCACACCCTATAGGGAAGGCTACAGTGGGGAGGGGGGGGCCTGATGAAACTTTTAGTATCCTCTCATATACTGTACCATTTTAGCCATAAAAGGGGAAAAAAGGAGGGAGGGAGTGGAAAAGGGAGGGAGGGATGGAGGAAGAAAAGGAGGTGAGGGAGGGAGAGAGAGAGAGGAGAGGAGAGGAGAAGGAGGGAGGGAGAGAGAGAGAGAGGGAGGGAGGGAGGGAGGGAGGGAGGGAGGGAGGGAGAGAGAGAGAGGGAGAGAGAGAGAGGAGAGAGAGAGAGAGAGAGAGAGAGAGAGAGAGAGGGAGGGAGGGAGGGAGGGATGGAGGAAGGGAGGGGGGCAACCTAGGGAGAGAGGGCGAAGCAACAGCAGAGGTGTATCCATTTCAAAGACAACACCGCCCCCTGCTGTCTCTATTCGACAAGTGCGTCATCACGCAGCCACTTTTCCCATGACGTCAGCCGACGTGCTCACACAACATGAACCCCAATTCCCAGAATTCCCTGTACCGAATCGTAGTCCACCATTAAGGATGGCTTCCCGCGAGACGTCGCCACAGGCTTACGTCACGTTTACACACACAAGGTCCCGCTGCCAGCCAAAATAGCATCACGCGATATTCCCCGAGACTCCCAGCATGCAACATTGTTAGCACAGGTAGCTTTAGCATGTTAGCATAGTTAGCTTAGCATTTTTAGCATAGTTAGCTTAGCATTTTTAGCATAGTTAGCTGTCCACTGCCAACACCATTAGCTTAATACCGTTTAGCTTAGCTCAATGTTGCTATCGCTCGATCAGCCTAGCACGGCTAGTTAGCTTAGCCTAGCCCCTTACAATAGCGTTTCCTATACGGCCCACTATCCTGTTGATTTGAGCAGCACAACACATCGCGACGTTTTGCACAACCCAGTCATACTTTATAACATAATTTTAAATTTATTAAGCATTCGTTCATAAACCTTACAGTATCATTTTCTCGTTTGTACGCCCGTCCGGCCCCGGCCGGCTCCGTATTTTAAATATAACGCTCCCGATCTAGCCCCGTATTACAAATCTAACGCACCCCAAGCTCCGACGCTCCCTATGACGTCACCAGCTCTAAAATCCCCGTTTTCTTTGATCTTTACTACATTACTTTTAAACTTCTACAGCCCCGATTTGAAAAATTTCAACGCACATTACACATCTCCTAGGTTCCATCTCACATGTCATTCATTCAATTCACTCGAAAACGCAACACAGCGTCCACACGCTAGTCCCGTCGCGCCAGCTAATGCTGGCAGGACAGGGGTGTGGTTTCTCCGTTGCAGCCTTGGCCACCAGCTGGTTCATAATAATACAAAAAATACCGGCATCCACTCCATAACCTCTAGCAGACTCATTCACACACATCCTCTCTCATCCACACAGTTACACTCATACTTCCATTCAGCAACATAATCATTCTTAGCACTGGTCAACCTTGCACATCATGTAGCATCATTTGGTAGCCTTTTTCAGCCACCATGGATGAAGCTATAAGTTCCGTCATCTCAACATAACAGTCGTACTAAACATTAGTAACCCCCAGCATTCCCTGTTAGCTTGCAACGTAGCTTAGCATGTATTAGCCCTGCTTTGTATAGCAGTAGCTTCCCGGGTATAAAACGGCTTTATTCCGTATTGGTTGTAATATAGTAATCCGCGACGTTTAGCGTTATGATGACGTACGTTTGATTATAGCCATGATACCATACATGTGTCATCCTATTTCATCTAAACAACATATATACATTGTTACATACTAAAGTCCTTATATAATGCCTCATCGCTTCTAAGTGCAGTTTTTTAGTTCGAACATAAGCGCAGATCTTTATAACCCCCCAGTGCACAAGTGCTAATTTTTCCGAGGTTTAAGAGGACTACCTTACGCGCTCCAGAGCTCTTGTTCCGTAAGAACTAAACGGATTCGTACGACGTCGATTTGTCTTTAGCAACGTACAAACCAGACGTCTCCAGTTATTGTCATTGCATTTGAACCTACGATTCTAAACAAGAGTATCTGTCGCCTAACCTGGCGCAATCCTCTAGCCCCTCAGCAGTGCGCGACCTGAACTATTTTATTGTCCAACCCGATCGCGCCAATCCCCTTCATTTCATTAGTGCCGATACGGCTGTGCGCTCAATCGTTTTAATTCGATCGCGCCAATGCAACCATTCTCTACCCCTGTTCGAAATCTGCCCAAACAAACCCCGACAATACAGACACATCTTCAACTCACCGTTTGGCCTCTGCTGGTTGTTGTTGCTCGAGGATGGTGTAGTCAGGCGTCGCTGCTCTGCTCTGAGAGTTTTTGAAGTTCTGTTGTCCTTGTCCTGGGTCCCGTTCGGATGTACAGACCGGTAGTCACGGCGCCAGATTAATGTATCTTCTCAATGATTCTATGTTATAGCTATATGATCTTTCTCTAATGTATAGTGGAATAGCTTACTCTGCTCGTTGTGTTTCCCGTTAAAGTAACAGTTCATTCAAATGTGGTCCTTTGGAAATCACGTGGAGGCGGAGACAGCGCTGCGGGTGAAAACGGTTCTGACCGTTGTTTTATTGGAATATCCAACAGCTTAAATTATCTGGTTCACAGCATCAATTATTTTCTATCTCTAATCAGCTTTTCCCGGAGGGCTTCTTAGTGGCGTCTCTTATTCTCGAACTGGTGGGGTGGATTCTCCGTCTCTGCTTTTCCGTTCTCCCTGCGTGTCTCTCTGCGTCTCGGTGTCTCCGTGTCTCTGTCTCACCTCCATCATTCAACCTGTAGGTTTTATAGAGAAGAGAGACCCCCCCCCAGCCCTTGCGCCATCCAGTGCCGTCACCCCAGAGAGCCTGCTTTCCTATTGGCTAGAAGGTCTCCCCTCTCAGTGATTTGGGTCTTGCGAAACAGCGTTACAAGGTGACCTTACAGAGGGGATATGAACTAGTTTCCTTTTAGAATGATTTACCCAAGTGTCCCTGAATGCGACCCTCATATCGATTGAAATAATGGGCTGTTTGGACTGCTTAGCTAAAGTAAACAGAACTCTGGGGCTGGCCTTCAGGCCTGACTTAAAGTTAAGTATTCGGCCCTCCATCCCACTTTGTTGTGGGGAAAGAGGTTTCATCCTGTGGTCTCAGTACATCTGTATGAAACACCCTTCCTTTGAACTGTGGGGCTGTGTAGTCATAAAATCTCTTCTAAACCTTACACAAACACGTTTTTCTGCTGGTCTCAGCTTATTTGAAGGCTATCCACATTTGTCCTTCCCTGACCTGTATTCAGTGTTTCCCCTCCGTACATCTCAAGGTACCATTTAGACTGAGGCCAGTTAACAGCCTTCTTGTTGACTCAAATGTATGGTTAACCTAACAGGTGATTTGGCATGGCTGTGCGTCTCTATTTTTCTAAGAGAAAAGAACCTAGTTCTTTGCTATTTCATATATGTGCTTAATTTCTATTGTTTAATTTACAGGTTTTATTTAGATAAATATACGACACATACACTGACAGAGGATGGCTACTCAGGACTGGTGTACTTAATGCTGAAATCTTACACAATTGATGTGTAAACACAAGTGGTTTATGGAGGATGGCTTGAACTTAAGTGATGTCAATAAGTACATTGGAGAGATTGTATTGTGAGAAGGATATAACCAAGAGCTTACTTGACTCCAGAAGAGTGGTGAGCAATAGTCTTAAGTCTCTCTCTCCAGCTGCACAGCCTTCATGAAATAAATGAATAATAAATAACAAACACACATACCTGCTTGCTCCCCAGCAGGTTTGTAGAGACGCCAGTCACGCCACAGTGACGCTTTGGTCACATTGCTTGGCAGTAACTTGGCACTGTAGTCTCTGTGGCCAGGATGTCTACCAGGCAAGACAATAGAATGGACCTCTGCATAATTGGTGACAAATTTCACAACACGTTGACAGTCTTCTTTACAGAGAAACTTTTTGTGAGTTCTCGGTGGTTTTTTTCTATCACGTGGTGTCAGTCCATTTGTCTTGTAGTGCTTGATAATAGCTTTGAGAAGTCCACAGCTTATCCTAAACAAAAAAAAATAACAATTTGAAATAATTATGAATATATGTACATACACACAGTCCCTGCTAGAGCTAATGATAATGTCTTCAATACAGTCATGTGCTTTGCACTATATAGTATATTGTATATAGTATAATATTGTATAGTACTATTATACAATGAGTGCAGGTCTGGAAGGTTCTGCTATGACATCACTACTATGCAGTGGTGCAGTCTGTGCAGTCGTAATATGGGCCAAGGCCAAACACCACGTGCACGCGCGCTCCCGCGCATACATGTATCTCTCCTCTTTCATGAGTCGGAGCTGGGGACGAGACGGGCGGTCTTTTGTCACATAACACACGCCCAACACTCCACACACACGCACACACGCGCACACACGCACACACACACACACACACACACACACACACACACACACACACACACACACACACAGTCTAGGTGATAAGTGCCGGCCGGCACTTATCACCTAGACTTTGCATAATAATAGGATGCGCGCAATTCTGCCTCAGTGACGAAGCCCAAACGTCGTTTGACCGTGTATGCCCAGCACTGCACCCCTGCTACTATGACAACACAACGTTCCAGAATGTACTAGCCTGTACTAACCGGTTCTACTGTGACATCACACTGAAGCTTAACTTGAATTACACTATGATTGCAATGACATGCATCTGAGTTTGTGCATACTAGGATGTTACAAGCAGAATTACGTTTATTCTAATTGAGCGTCAAAAACGAGGATTTATCCCTCATAGTTACACATACACACAGAATAATAATGGCACGAGACTTACCCATGGAGAAAGCAGAATGTTGCACGGCAGACCACAACGTTATGGAATCTGTAAACTGTCCGTGAAGCTTTGCGAATGGTGTTTACTCGCTTGGTGCTCTGTGTGACTTCAGAATCATTGATGCCTGTTTGTATAGCCGAGAGCAGACACATGTCCCTCTCTTTAGGTGTCAACGAGGCCATGTCCAGTCTGCTTTTGTATATCAATTCTTCTGACAGTTTTGTTGTACACGACAACGCCTGCCGTTCGGAATTCTCTTTCCGCTCTTTATAGCATTTGCAATCAAATGTTCGTATTTTTTCCAATTCTTCATTGGTGTCACTGTCTACGGTTACAACAGACATGATATCTTCAACGTATCTCATCGTTAATTCCATTGAATAGCCCGGTGTGACGGTCCCGCTGTGAACAGAATCATCCTCTAAATCGGATTGATCCGCGCACTGCAATAAGTCATCTTCCTCTTCAGACTGATCCGCGCGCTGCCGTATCGGATCGATATCAGGCAATACGTCTTCATCCGAATCTTCTTCACCTGAAGAGTCCGGTTTGTGCGGTGGTTCAGGGACTGAATCTGGGTGAAAATAGTCCATTAAGAACCCATTCATTAAATGCGATCCATCGATGGCTCTTCCTGATGCAGATATTTTGTTGAGAGCAGCAGCTATAGTCTTTGCATCCATCTCTCAACGCAAGACACATTAAAAGTGTCACCAAACAGGTGTATAGGTCTTGTGGGCGTTGCGCTGTGGGCTGCCTCTCGCCCCAAGGTTTAGATTCGATTCAAATGCAAATTGTTATTACGCCCCCGTTTCACTGAAATAATGTCCGTGAACAGCCTATTTTTAAACAAAGGTTGTTACTATTTTAGATATTCTAACTGTTCGTTTTATAGTAAACATGTGCTTATACATTCAATTTATAATAATATGAAGGGAAAAAAACACAAAAAAATAAAAATAAAACTCTTTCAAGCCTAGACGAGAAGGGGGCGGGCCGAGTTGTGGTCAGTAGCGCTGCGAGGTGACACATTTAGACAGAACAGGTCACAAATAAGAATAAAAAAATTAATCAAATTGCCTAAGATAAGAGTAGAATAAAATAGAATAAAAATGGAATAAAATATACAGTAAATAAATACAGTAAAAATATACTGAGGTCTATAGTAGGTGTAATATTGCACAGTGCTGTTTCAAAAGTAAGAGTCCAGGAAGACGGTAACTGTCACTCTGTGCTCAGTGATGCAGTGAGGCACAGTGATGCATTGTATAGTCTGATGGCTGTTGGAATGAAGGACTTCCTGTGTCGTTCAGTGCTGCATTTAGGTAGTGTGAGCCTAGCACTGAACATGCTCCTCCTGTCAGCCAAGTCTGTGTATAGTGGGTCGGAGGGGTTTTCCCTGATGGCCTGGAGTTTAGCAAGGCTCCTCCTCTCCGCCACCCTCGCTAGGGAGTCCAGCTCCACCCCAAATGTTATCGCCTCAAACCTATTTCCCCGTATACACAAGTATACACATATATACGAGTAATCGCGATGGGATCACTGGGATTATTCTTTTTGGAGTACCTTCTGGCTAAGGTAAGGTCTATTCTATTTTACCGAACCTGAAACATGTTTTTGTACCGATCACAGTGTCGTATTTTACCAAACCTAAAACATGCTTTTGGTAACGATCGCAGTTTTGAGGTAAAACGCCCCCTCCCCCCCCCCCCCCCCCCCCTCCCTTGATGATTTTGTGAAGACACATTATGTACATGGTATATACCTTTGATTTGGAAATATTTGGGGTTTCAGGCGAGCAACCCGAACGATTTGGGCATATTGCATATAACGCGTCATATCTCGCAATCTATGACAAAAGACTGGATTTGGAAAGGGGCGATGTTTAGCGTGTAATAGCGCACAAACTACAGTATGTAGAAATTAACTGGTTAGTCAGTGATGGACTATGAACAATGTCAAATGAGCCATACTATTGTCTCCATAGCTATAATACAGAACACACGATGGGTCTGCAAACATCGCTAAAATGGTCAATAACGCTGGCGCCATTGAGTAAAGATGGGAATGAGTTAAGTAACACCATGGTAATAATAACATTAAGTAACACCATGGTAATAATAACTGTTACGAGTGGGGGTAGTGTGGAGAGGAGAGAGAACCCAATACTGCGGACAAAGATGATGAGAGGCAGAGACGGCAGGATTCGTGTAGATAATGACTTTTTACTTGAAGTTCACCAAGCACTACACGAAAAAGACAATAACGACACAGCCTTGCTGGTACAATAAACAAAAGACTTTGAGTACAAACAAAAGAAAGTAAATGGCGCAGCCGAGCTGGCACTAGAACAATAAACTGGAGAAACGTAAAACAAACAGGCAAAACAAAAGAAAGTAAACGGTGCAGCCGAGCTGGCACTAGGACAATAAACTGGAGAAACGTAAAACAAACAGGCAACATCAAACACTACACTTACTAGAAAACCAAGGGAGAGCAACGACGTGGGCAGGAAACAGGTAACAGGAGGAAATGACGCCACGACGAGGAGAGGGAGACACACACATATATACACCCACTAATTAATATTGGCAACACCTGGCCAGGCCAGTCTAACACACAATATAAACCAACTAAACACATAAGCAAAGAATACAACAACACCAGACAGGGGAGAACATCACACCAGGGAAGGGAACAACAACAATGACAGCACACATAGAATTACCTTACTCACACTGTTAATTATACATTAATTACCTCTATCAAAATAGGCCAAATGGTCGCCTGCATGATCTGATGATGTCCACTAGGTGGCAGCATGATACCACCGAAAGGAGGTAGAGAATGTCCAGTGTTATTGTTCTTCTTAACCCAGGCCCCCCAGGACCTGGGATCGTTACAAATAACATTAAATAACACCATGGTAAGGGCGGTCAGGTGGCGTAACGGAGATTGCGTTCGTCACCAACCCCGGAGCGGCTGGATTCGCCTGTTCGAATCCAGCTCACAGCTTCGGGGTTGTCACCAGCTTGGCTGGCCGTTCACACTAATAGAATTGGCAGTATTAGAGGGTGGGAGAAGCTGGCGGGGTGGGTCCGGGTCGTTGTAAATAGCGACTCCTACAGTTTGGTCGGGGCGCCTGCTAAGCGCGGATAGGATCTAAGTGGGATAGTGTGATCCTTCCACACGCTACGCCCTCTCAGTGAGAATCCGCACTGCCAGGTGAAAAGAAGCGGTTGATTGGCTGGACGTGTGTCGGAGGAAGCACGTGGTAGCCTCCACTCTCCCAGACCGACTGTGTGGGGTAAGTGCGCAGCGACCAGGAAGGGGATTGGGAATTGGCATAACGACTAACATTGGGATGGGAGAAAAATCAGAGGAAAAAGGAGGGGGAAAAAGATAAAAAAAAAATAACACCATGGTAATAATAACATTAAGTAACACCATGGTAATAATAACATTAAATAACACCATGGTAATAATAACATTAAGTAACACCATGGTAATAATAACATTAAATACCATTAACCCATTCGTGACCGGCCACGGACATGTCCGTGTTTCGGATCCAACGGTAGAGGGCCAACCACGGACATGTCCGTGGCAAGGTTGTTTTGGCTTTTATTCCATTTTAAGAACCTACTCAATGTCACCGAGCGGCACTGCAGATTTACCCTACTCTTGGAATTCTGAAAAGTGCATTACCGGCCAGATCCTCGTAGGGGCGCTGTCTCGATAATGCAGTGTTCCCTGTGGCAGAACGGTCTTTTATTTTTCTTGACTTTGAATGGAGTTTCCTGTTAGCTGGAATCTATACATGTAGCATGTAGCAGCATGGAATACCTTTTGCGACGCCGAATTCACTATGCAGTAAAGGAATATATCATCAGCCAATGGCCATATCGATCTACCAGATGGCGATCGATAATTGGGAAATCCTTTTGGGGATCCAACCGGCCCACGGTAAGATCTTTTTCCCGTAAATTACATGCTTATCAGGCCTTGTTATCATAGCCAACCAGGCGATCAGCGAATGTGGCTACTGAGGCTAACGCCGTTATTGGTAATCAATAATCAGAAACGACGTCCCCCGCCCCCCCCCCCTTTCATGCATTCATGGTGGACCATGAATACCAACAATATGCATTTAGAGTTTTAGCTCTAGCTTCTGTAGTGCCGAAACGCCATTCGATTTAATGTTATTAGCTTAGCGCCCTGTATCTCGCCTCAGGAAATATACCAGACCAAATCCCATATAACCCTTATATTCAAGACGCTATAAAATGGGAACGTATTGATGAAAAATTATTTCTTTAAGCCATTTTGAAGGGACGGTTTATGGTGTAAATTGACAATGAGAATGGACAGATAGCAATATTATAAAGTATAGATTTAGCTCTACAAACAGCCTCACGCACAATGAAAGTTTGTTTTGAAATGCTGGCCGTATAGCGTGAGATTAGATGGCCCCCAATGGCCGGGAATGTGTTAAATAACACCAATGCTAATAACCCAATGGTAATAACTGTCATGGTCCCAGCCAGGGACCCTGCCCGAACAATATGAACAGTGGTTTTCTGCCGCCCTCAGGTGGCCAAACGCAGCAACTCCAGATACTGGACTTTCTATGGCATTTTAGTCTAGGTTTGCTGGATTCCTTTAATGCTTTGTTGTTGCCTCTGTTCATGTTGTGTTGTGTTGTGTAGCTTGTGTTTAAAAGGTTTATATTTACATTTGTTTCCTGAAAGATTTATCCTTTTCATATGTTTACTTTAAGGTATCCTTTTCATATGTTTCCTTTAAAGGTTCATCTCTTTTACCTATGTTTTCTGTAAGTGTTAATACCTTCACATATGTTTCCTTTAAGGGTTCGTCTCTTTACATATGTTTTCTGTAGGTGTTAATTTCTTTACATATGTTTTCCTTTAAGATATTCCCCTTACGGGGCGCCCTCGTGGCGCATACCATAGTGCCTCGCGCACCTACGCAGCCGACCCGGGTTCGATCCCAGCTCCCGTCGTTATTTGTCGCATGTCCTCCCCACCTCTCCTCCCGTTCGCCCTCTCCTCTGTCGGTCCTGCGTGGCCAATAAAAGCTGTACAAATGCAAAAAAATTATAATAAAAAAAAAAGAAAAAAAAAACGTACACATGCTTTTATTTATGATGTGAGTTTTCTTTTACTAATTCACCTGTGTTCACCTGTCTTGGCCATGCCTGGCCTTATACCAGCTGGCAGTCATTAGTAATCACGGGCACTATTTAGACCTGCCCGTTTCTCACAGTCATTGTCGCGCCATTGATTTGATTTCCATTGCATTGTTTTGTCATTGTTTTGTTACCACTGTTGTGTTTGGTCACATACTCACCTTGTCACCAGTATTTCCCAGTGAGTCTGTTCCTTCTTAGTCCATATTTTTCCAGCACTGCTGAGTATTGTTTTCGGGTTTTACAGTTTGCTTTGTTTTGTACCGTTCCAACGTGTATCCCTGTTTTGCAACTGTAGTAAAAGCCTGTTTATCTTCATCCCGTCGTCTCTGCCTTTTACTCTCTCTGCTCGTGTTCCTGCATTTGGGGTCTCCTCTTCTATTCCAACACCAAACCCTCACAGAATGGCACGACCAGTTCTGATCCCAGCAGTCATGAAGACAGTAAGAGCGAGCAACGCGCTCCTCTCGATGGAGAGATTCTTCAAGGGGGATTTTCTCTCCTCGTCCTCAGAGGAGAGGTGGAAAATGTACACGCTGCTCACCTCTGTCGTGAGTGCAGCGCGGAGCAGGCGCTTCAGCTGGAGGCGCACAGCCGTATGATCCGATGGCTGATTCGGGAGCTCTTGTGCTTTGCCCCCGGTGAAGCTCCGGTTACCAGCACCGGAGCTTCCGGTTTCATCAACCTCAAGTCTGCCTCAACCAGGAACACTAGAGGTGCGGCAAGGGGGGACTGTACAATCCCTTTCAAAAAAAGTGTATTTGGCCAAGCTGAGCATCCCACCAATGGAACTCAATTCCTCAAACAATTAGAGTGTCCACATCATACCATTCATTTAAGTGCAGGGTTAGGGAATGGCTCATTGATAACCAGAACTGTCAACACTGAGGTGTCTGTATGTGTATATGTGTGTGTGGATATGGATATGGTGCGTCTGTCTATGTCTGGGTCTCTTAATATGTCATGATGTGCTCTGTCCTTGTGTCCATGACTGTATTGTGACCTGTATCCCTACTATGTCTATGTGCTTTTGTTGTGTTTTTATTCTAATGTATTTATCTTGATTTTATTCTGTTTTTAGTGCTAACCCTTTTTTTACACTGGATTTTAGCCTGTACCTTCTGGCAGGGGGACTACCAATGGAAATTAGCCTTTTGGCTAGAATTGGGTGCATTTACATTGTAAAATGTTTTATTAATGTACACTGTCCCCCTTGAACAAATAAAGTAAACCTAACCTAACCTAACCTAGCACGCCTTCCTCCGCAGGTACAGCTAGTCCTCTCGCTGTTAATACGGCCCAGGTTGTTAGCACAGCCGTTAGCCTAGCTTCCACAGCTAGTGCAACTAGCCCCCGCTCTGTTAAGAGAGCCCAGGTTGTTAGCACAGCCGTTAGCCTAGCATCCACAGCTAGTACTGCTAGCTCCCTCGCTGCTAACACAGTCCAGGCTACTAGCATAGCCGCTAGCCTAGCTACTGTAGCTAACGCAGCTAGCAGAACCTCTGCCCCCACAGCCAAGTCAATGGTTTCTTCTGTTAGGAGACTCACTGTGGGCTCGGTCTGTATTTCTAGCTTAGCTCCTTCTGCTACAGCTAGTAAGTCTGGGGAGGCTAGCAAAGCTCCTTCAGCTAGCCAGGCTTTCACAACTAGTCCAACCCCGTCTGCTAGTTTAGTCTCTTCTGCTAGCCAGGCTTTCACAACTAGTCCAGCCCTGACTGCTAGTTTAGCTTCTTCAGCTAGCCAGGCTTTCACAACTAGTCCAGCCCTGTCTGCTAGTTTAGCCTCTTCAGCTAGCCAGGCTTTCACAGCTAGTCCAGCCCTGTCTGCTAGTTTAGCCTCTTCAGCTAGCCAGGCTTTTACAGCTAGTTCAGCCCAGTCTGCTAGTTTAGCCTCTTCAGCTAGCACCTTAGCTCTTCCTGCTAACGTAGCACCTACAGCTAGCACCTCAGCTCTCCCTGCTAGCACAGGTCCTGTAGCCCCTGTAGCCAATATAGCCGTGTCAGCTACTTCCTTAGCGTCCCCTGCTAAGACAGCTACTGCTAGTCCTACAGGTCCTACAGCTAAACCTATGGCTTCCTCAGTTAGGAGACTCAGTGTGGTTCCGGCCCTTAGTACTGGCTAAGCTCCCCCTGCTACTGCTAGCAAGTCTAGAAAGGTTAGTAAAGCCCTTACAGCTAGCAGGGCTTCTTCAGCTAACCCAGCCTCTACTGCCAGCCTCTGTTAGTTTAGCCCCAGGTGCTACGCCCGGTCCGGCTTCCACGCCCGGTCCGGCTCCCGCACCTGACCCAGCCGCTACGCCCGGTCCGGCTTCTACGCCCAGCTCGGCCTCCTCGTCTGGTCCCGGCTCCTCGTCTGGTCCCGGCTCCTCGTCTGGTCCCGGCTCCTCGTCTGGTCCCGGCTCCTCGTCTGGTCCCGGCTCCTCGGCTGGTCCCGGCTCCTCGTCTGGCCCCGGCTCCTCGTCTGGTCCCGGCTCTTCGTCTGGTCCAGCCCTACACTGTGGTCTTCGCCGTGGTCTTCGCCGTGGTCTTCGCCATGGTCTACATCCGCAGAGACCCCCGTCCGGGGTTCTGCACCCGGTCCCGAGGTCCGGCCCCGAGTCCTGCACCTAGAGGATCCCTCATCCAGGGTCCTGCTCCGGGTCTGTCGCCCACGCCCTTTTGCTCCAGGCCTCCTGACCGGCCCTCCGTCCCCATATCCAGTCCCCCTCACCGGGCCTCTGTCCACGTTTCCGGCCCCCGTCGTCAGGCCTTTGTCCCCGTCTCCGGCCGCCCTGGCCCTGTGCCCCGCTCGCCCTTCCCCGGGCTCCCCTCTGGTCCGGTTTTTCGGGTCCCCTGCTGCTTTGCCTCTCCTGGGTTCTTTTCGCGGCCTCCCGGCCCCGGTCCTCCGGGTCCTCGCCCCCAGTTTTTTCCGGGGTCTCGGCCCCCCGCCTCGCCCGTTCCTGGACGGTCTTACCGGTCGTCTGGAAGCCGACACTTTGGGGGGGGGGGGATACTGTCATGGTCCCAGCCAGGGACCCTGCCCGAACAATATGAACAGTGGTTTTCTGCCGCCCTCTGGTGGCCAAACGCAGCAACTCCAGATACTAGACTTTCTATGGCATTTTAGTCTAGGTTTGCTGGATTCCTTTAATGCTTTGTTGTTGCCTCTGTTCATGTTGTGTTGTGTAGCTTGTGTTTAAAAGGTTTATCTTTACATATGTTTCCTGAAAGGTTTATCCTTTTCATATGTTTCCTTTAAGGTATCCTTTTCATATGTTTCCTTTAAAGGTTAATCTCTTTTACATATGTTTTCTGTAAGTGTTAATACCTTCACATATGTTTCCTTTAAGGGTTCGTCTCTTTACATATGTTTTCTGTAGGTGTTAATTTCTTTACATATGTTTCCTTTAAGGGTTGTTCCTTTACATATGTTTTCCTTTAAGATATTCCCCTTACACATGCTTTTATTTATGATGTGAGTTTTCTTTTACTAATTCTGTGTTCACCTGTCTTGGCCATGCCTGGCCTTATACCAGCTGGCACTCATTAGTAATCACGGGCACTATTTAGACATGCCCGTTTCTCACAGTCATTGTCGCGCCATTGATTTGATTTTCATTGCATTGTTTTGTCATTGTTTTGTTACCACAGTTGTGTTCGGTCACATACTCACCTTGTCACCAGTATTTCCCAGTGAGTCCGTTCCTTCTTAGTCCATATTTTTCCAGCACTGCTGAGTATTGTTTTCGGGTTTTACAATTTGCTTTGTTTTGTACCGTTCCAACGTGTATCCCTGTTTTGCAACTGTATAGTAAAGCCTGTTCATCTTCATCCCGTCGTCTCTGCCTTTTACTCTCTCTGCTTGTGTTCCTGCATTTGGGGTCTCCTCTTCTATTCCCACACCGAACCCTCACAAATAACACACCATGGTAATGATACCGTTAAATAACACCATGGTAATATCATGGTATAATCCAGTTGAAACCATACGGTAGTAGTAGCTACATTACCATTTGTTTTTGGTCACTACCATGGTACACAGTATGTTGGAACAAATGCATATCCTCTCCTCGCTCCCCTCTTCCACTTCACCCCTCCCTTCCTCATCTCCCTCTCTCCCTCTCTCCTCTTCTCCTCATTTATTCATCACGCCTCTCTTCCTCTCTCCCTCTCCCCTCCCTTCTTTACCGCTTCTCTTCCCATCCCTCCTCTCCTCCTGTTCTCTCCCTGCCTCTCCTCCCTTCCTCTCATCCCTTCCTCTTTCCCTCTCCCCTTCCCTCCTCTCCCCTCCCTTCCTCACCGCCTCTCTCCCCCAGCCCCTCCTCTCCTCCTGTTCTCTCCCCTCCTCCCCTCCCTGCCTCTCTCCTTTCATCTCCACCCTCCCCTTCTCTCTTCTTCTCTACTCCTCTCCTCCTGTTCTCTCCCCTCCTCCCCTCAAATCAAATCAAATCAAATTTATTTGTAAGGCCCGACAACACACGTTAATTTCCCCATGGGCCGGACACGTCTTCTTTAATCAAGTCAAGAAGAAACATCACAATAAGTCAAGAACAAAACAAGAACATCATAAGGTCCAACACATTTTTTATAAATGCAAAATAAATGAATGAATGCAACACTCCCAGACATACCCCATGCGAATGTAAGGAAAAACTCACTAAAACCTAGCAATAGGAAAAAATGCACCACAGGCAGTATGGAGGAGAGAAACCTTAGAAGGGCCATTCAAGGGGGGATCTCCCTTCTTAAATGTCGGTGATAGTAGTGTTGCAGACGGACAGTTGGTAAGCATGCACTCATGTGTGTAGTGAAACACAGATGAGTGCATGCAATAGCAACTGAACATTTTGAAAAAATTAAGATAAAGCTGATAGCGATAGCAAATGAACATTTTGAAAGATTAAAGATAGAGCTGATAGCGGATCTATTTGAGGCACAGGGGCGGCGCAAAGAGGGTCGCGTCCTCCCCGTCTTAATCACGGGACGTTCAACACTCCGGTCATCACTCCGAGACAGCCGGGGGCAGGGAGATAGGGGGCGGCGCAGAGAGGGTCGCAACCTCCCCGTCATCATCGCGGGACGTCCAGCACTCCGGTCATCACTACGAGACAGCCAGAAACAGGGACACAGGAGGGCACGCAGAGAGGGTCTGTTATGGTTTGTAACCGACCCCAATCGCACAACACAAGACAGGTATGATGGTTTGCCAAGAAACAGATATTTATTGAACAACAGGGAAATACAGGGAAAAGGGCACTGTCCCTTTAAGGGAGAATCACAAATACAGGAATATAATATGAGGGGAAGGAAAGGTGCCTTTAAGAGGCGGGCAGGAAAAGGGAACACTAAGGGAAAGTAAGGGAACGCCTAAGGGAAGGTTAAGGGAAAGCCTTGGGACAGAGGAACTAGAGACTAGGTAAACCAGGGACAAGGAGAACTAGGGAGAGAGGACTAGGGACTAGGAGAGCTAGGGAACAGGAGAAACGGGGACTAGGGGAACTAGGGACAAGGAACTAGGTGGAACTAGAAAGGGGAGAACTAGGGAACAGGAACTAGGTGGAACTAGAAGGGGAGAACTTGGGACCAGGAACTAGGTGGAACTAGAAAGGGGAGAACTAGGGAACAGGAACTAGGTGGAACTAGAAAGGGGAGAACTAGGGAACAGGAACTAGGTGGAACTAGAAAGGGGAGAACTAGGGAACAGAGGGGACTGAGGCCCGCGGAGGCGGGCTGGGGAACAGGGAGGAACTGGGAGGACTGGTGGAAATCATCTGGGCCGCTCTGCAGGACAGAGGAGATAGTTAATGCACAAAAGGGAAAAAACAGAGCAGGTGCAGAACAGTCCAAATAACAAAGTGAACAAAGTAATAATATCTTCGTGTGACAAACACACAGGGGGAGATGTAAAGTCCAAAAATACTATTCTAAGTGAGAACCAAAAACAGAGGCAATACGCTGGGAGAGTGACATCACAATCTAAACTCACCCAGGCGTATGCGTAATGGTACAGGAAACGCAGCGGGAAGGGGGCAAGGGGCATTACGCTGAGTGAGTGACATCACAATCAAAACTCACCCAGGCGTATGCGTAAAGGTGCAGGAACAGCAGCGGGAACGGGGGCAAGAGGCATTACGCTGAGTGAGTGACATCACAATCAAAACTCACCCAGGCGTATGCATAAAGGTACAGGGACAGCAACGGGGCGAGGGCAAGGACACTACGCTGGGTGAGTGACATCACAATCAAAACTCACCCAGGCGTATGCGTAAAGGTACAGGGACAGCAACGGGGCGAGGGCATCGCCACCGGGTGGCTGGCTGTCCGAGCCGAGGAACAGAGTGCTGGAACAGTGGCGGTGGCGAGGATGTCGTCCACCGGGTAGCCGCTGTCGGAGCCGAGGAACAGGGTGCTGGAACAGCGGCGGTGGCGAGGATGTCGTCCACCGGGTAGCCGCTGTCGGAGCCGAGGAACAGAGTGCGCGCCACACCTTGGTGTGCGCGTCGGAACAGTGGCGGTGGCGAGGGCGTCGTCCACCGGGTAGCCGCTGTCGGAGCCGAGGAACAGAGTGCGCGCCACACCTTGGTGTGCGCGTCGGAACAGTGGCGGTGGCGAGGGCGTCGTCCACCGGGTAGCCGCTGTCGGAGCCGAGGAACAGAGTGGCGCGCCACACCTTGGTGTGCGCGTCGGAACAGAGTGGCGCGCCACACCTTGGTGTGCGCGTCGGAACAGTGGCGGTGGCGAGGATGTCGTCCACCGGGTAGCCACTGACGGAGCCGAGGAACAGAGTGCGCGCCACACCTTGGTGTGCGCGTCGGAACAGAGAGACGCCTCGGGGTGCGTCTGCGAGGAGGAGTGTGCCAAGCACGAAGGTCTGGAAGATGCGCATCTGTGCGCTGGTACGGAGGAGCGTGCCAAGCTCGAAGGTCTGGAAGATGCGCGTCAGTGCGCTGGTACGGAGGAGCGTGCCAAGCTCGAAGGTCTGGAAGATGCGCGTTGCGCGCTGGTCTGGAGGAGCGTGCCAAGCTCGAAGGTCTGGAAGATGCGCGTCAGTGCGCTGGTACGGAGGAGCGTGCCAAGCTCGAAGGTCTGGAAGATGCGCGTTGCGCGCTGGTCTGGAGGAGCGTGCCAAGCTCGAAGGTCTGGAAGATGCGCGTTGCGCGCTGGTCTGGAGAGCGTGCCAAGCTCGAGCGTCCTTGGAAGATGCGCGTTGCGCGCTGAGGACTGGAGAGCGTCTGCGCTGGTCTGGATGTGCGTCAGGACGAACAGCTGCGCGGGGGTCTGCAGTGGAACGCTGGGGTGCCTCCCGTGGAAGTACAGGGAGCGCAGACCAGTCTCCCCCACAGGCAACGGCGACAGCTGGCGAAGGCTGGAGCAAACATCTCGACGCCGGAGAATGGAACAGCATAGGCAGACAGAGGATCTCCCGAAAAGAGTCTAGATGTTTAGAGAATATGACTCGGCATGAATACAACACGACCCCACGCCAAAACGAGGGGAAGCGCCCTGGTATTTAAAGCCCACAGGGGGACTAATTAGCCTGCCACCACAGGTGCGAGAGATAATAGAATATCAAACAGGTGTGGCCACTAAGGGTAAGGAACGAGAGGGTGGGGGCTAGAGAGAGAGAGTAGGGAATTCCTAACAGTAGGCTTAAAGAAGACAGAGAAAAGGTAGTGAGCAGCGGGCAAAACCTCACAGTACCCCCCCCTCAACGGGAGCCACCCGGCGACCCAAAACAAATACAGACAGAGTGGCAGGGGGCAAAACAAGAGGTACTGGCCAAGCCAGCAGGGGAAGCCAACCACAAGAGTGGGGCTAGCAAAAGAAACAGGGTCGCCGAGGGGTAACTAGGGTAGCAGAGGGGCAACTGGGGGAACTGGTCTAGAGGAACTGGGTCTAGAGAACTAGTCTAGCGAACTGGTCTAGAGAACGGGTCCAGAGGAACTGGTCTAGAGGAACTGGGTCTAGAGAACTGGTCTAGAGCAACTGGTCTAGAGGAACTGAGGGGCGAGCAGGGTAGCTAAGGGGTAACCATGGAAGCACCGGGAAGGGGCTAGCAGAGGGAAGGTTAGCTGCCAGGGCACTGATAGCTACAGGGCCTATGCTAGCTGTAATGCTACATCAACATAGAGGCTGCGCAAGCTGCCGGAGCCAGGCTAGCAGAGGGAAAGGGTAGCTGCCAGGGCACTGATAGCTACAGGGCCTATGCTAGCTGTACTGCTACATCAACATAGAGGCTGCGCTAGCTGCCGGAGCTAGGCTGGCAGACAGGGCTGGACCAGCATGAGAGCACAAGCTAGCTGGAAGGACAGTCCTAGCTGTGTGAGATAAACTGACCTTGCTAGCTGAAAGGGCAGTCCTAGCAGTGGGATAAACTACACAAAAGGTGGAGGCCATGCAGAGGGACCGGGTTAGCTGCTTGGGCCTGGCTAGCTACAGGGCCTATGCCAGCTGCAAGGCTGCATTAACACAGAGGCTGTGCTAACAGCCGGGGCCAAGCTAGCAGACCGGGGCCATGCAGAGGGAAACTGGGTTAGCCGCCAGGGCATGGCTAGCTACAGGGCCTATGCCAGCAGCAAGGGCTGCATAAACATAGAGGCTGTGCTAGCAGCCGGGGCTAAGCTAGCAGACAGGGGCTCTGCTGAGGGACTGGGTTAGCTGCCAGGGCATGGCTAGCTACAGGGGGGTCAAACAGGGCAAAACGGGAAGCAAACAGGGGAGCTAACCGGGGAGACTAACAAGCTAAACAGGGGAGTAACAGGCTAACAAGGGAGCTAAACAGGACTAACAGGGAAGCTAAACTGGGCAAACAGGGAAGCTAACAGGGCTAACAGGGGAGCTAGAGGGGAGACTAACAAGCTAACAAGGGAGCTAGAGGGAACAAGAAAAAAAAAGGCAAACTCAACATACACCGTCTGTGCTGGCTGGGGTCGTCGATTTGGTGGGGTCGTACTGTTATGGTTTGTAACCGACCCCAATCGCACAACACAAGACAGGTATGATGGTTTGCCAAGAAACAGATATTTATTGAACAACAGGGAAATACAGGGAAAAGGGCACTGTCCCTTTAAGGGAGAATCACAAATACAGGAATATAATATGAGGGGAAGGAAAGGTGCCTTTAAGAGGCGGGCAGGAAAAGGGAACACTAAGGGAAAGTAAGGGAACGCCTAAGGGAAGGTTAAGGGAAAGCCTTGGGACAGAGGAACTAGAGACTAGGTAAACCAGGGACAAGGAGAACTAGGGAGAGAGGACTAGGGACTAGGAGAGCTAGGGAACAGGAGAAACGGGGACTAGGGGAACTAGGGACAAGGAACTAGGTGGAACTAGAAAGGGGAGAACTAGGGAACAGGAACTAGGTGGAACTAGAAGGGGAGAACTTGGGACCAGGAACTAGGTGGAACTAGAAAGGGGAGAACTAGGGAACAGGAACTAGGTGGAACTAGAAAGGGGAGAACTAGGGAACAGGAACTAGGTGGAACTAGAAAGGGGAGAACTAGGGAACAGAGGGGACTGAGGCCCGCGGAGGCGGGCTGGGGAACAGGGAGGAACTGGGAGGACTGGTGGAAATCATCTGGGCCGCTCTGCAGGACAGAGGAGATAGTTAATGCACAAAAGGGAAAAAACAGAGCAGGTGCAGAACAGTCCAAATAACAAAGTGAACAAAGTAATAATATCTTCGTGTGACAAACACACAGGGGGAGATGTAAAGTCCAAAAATACTATTCTAAGTGAGAACCAAAAACAGAGGCAATACGCTGGGAGAGTGACATCACAATCTAAACTCACCCAGGCGTATGCGTAATGGTACAGGAAACGCAGCGGGAAGGGGGCAAGGGGCATTACGCTGAGTGAGTGACATCACAATCAAAACTCACCCAGGCGTATGCGTAAAGGTGCAGGAACAGCAGCGGGAACGGGGGCAAGAGGCATTACGCTGAGTGAGTGACATCACAATCAAAACTCACCCAGGCGTATGCGTAAAGGTACAGGGACAGCAACGGGGCGAGGGCAAGGACACTACGCTGGGTGAGTGACATCACAATCAAAACTCACCCAGGCGTATGCGTAAAGGTACAGGGACAGCAACGGGGCGAGGGCATCGCCACCGGGTGGCTGGCTGTCCGAGCCGAGGAACAGAGTGCTGGAACAGTGGCGGTGGCGAGGATGTCGTCCACCGGGTAGCCGCTGTCGGAGCCGAGGAACAGGGTGCTGGAACAGCGGCGGTGGCGAGGGCGTCGTCCACCGGGTAGCCGCTGTCGGAGCCGAGGAACAGAGTGCGCGCCACACCTTGGTGTGCGCGTCGGAACAGTGGCGGTGGCGAGGGCGTCGTCCACCGGGTAGCCGCTGTCGGAGCCGAGGAACAGAGTGGCGCGCCACACCTTGGTGTGCGCGTCGGAACAGAGTGGCGCGCCACACCTTGGTGTGCGCGTCGGAACAGTGGCGGTGGCGAGGATGTCGTCCACCGGGTAGCCACTGACGGAGCCGAGGAACAGAGTGCGCGCCACACCTTGGTGTGCGCGTCGGAACAGAGAGACGCCTCGGGGTGCGTCTGCGAGGAGGAGTGTGCCAAGCACGAAGGTCTGGAAGATGCGCATCTGTGCGCTGGTACGGAGGAGCGTGCCAAGCTCGAAGGTCTGGAAGATGCGCGTCAGTGCGCTGGTACGGAGGAGCGTGCCAAGCTCGAAGGTCTGGAAGATGCGCGTTGCGCGCTGGTCTGGAGGAGCGTGCCAAGCTCGAAGGTCTGGAAGATGCGCGTCAGTGCGCTGGTACGGAGGAGCGTGCCAAGCTCGAAGGTCTGGAAGATGCGCGTTGCGCGCTGGTCTGGAGGAGCGTGCCAAGCTCGAAGGTCTGGACGATGCGCGTTGCGCGCTGGTCTGGAGAGCGTGCCAAGCTCGAGCGTCCTTGGAAGATGTGCGTTGCGCGCTGAGGACTGGAGAGCGTCTGCGCTGGTCTGGATGTGCGTCAGGACGAACAGCTGCGCGGGGGTCTGCAGTGGAACGCTGGGGTGCCTCCCGTGGAAGTACAGGGAGCGCAGACCAGT
>NC_140174.1:45331915-45341915 GCF_963971535.1 Notolepis coatsorum
TTCCTTTCTTTGTGTATTCAGTTGTGGAAATATACTTTTTTCACTTTTCAGAGTTTCAAAATGTCTCAAATACCAGCATACTGTATTGTGTGGGTGATTCAGTTCCTCCAGCTGTAATTGCTTTTTTTAAGTGGTTGTGAGGAAGCCACGGCACTCTGAGCACCTGGTGTGTCATCTTAGATGCATGTAATCATTTTATGAAGAGAAAAATATTCCACAAGGCCTCCTTGAAATAAGGAATGTACTGTACTCACTGATGATGGCCGGATAGCCGGAAAAAAAACTCGGACACATGTATTACATCAAGTGGATAGAACATTTCTGAGTGCAACCCCTCTTTTCCTAAAATAATTTTCAGCTTAATTTGAAGTTTTGTACACTAATATATATCAATCAAATATAAATGGTTTATATAGTTGTATATATAGCAACGTTATGGTGCCGTTACAGCCAGCACTGTAATTATAAAGCAGAGCGTAATGGAATATCAAAAGAGTTCAATGTTTGGACCCTCCAAACAGGGCCGGACTGGGGAAATAATTCATACCGGGAGATATAACGCGAAATATAGTCCCAGTCAGGCCACTTTTTAAGCGGGGGGTCTGGGGGTCCCCCACCAGGATTTTTTTTGTTACAAAGACTTAATTTCCTGCATTCTGGTGAATTTTAGTGCATGTGAATCACAAACTAATGAGCCAACAATTGCTTAGTACAATGTACTGTTATAGACCTCAAATAAAACTGTTGTGGCACTAGCAATGCTACTCCACCTTCAAAAAGAAAAAAGCAAGAGCACAACATATTTTTCTATTTACTATTATAATACAGTTAACCACTCTCTCCTGTAAGGGCCTTTCTTTTTCTTTGTTTTATCCCTCTCTCCTCCACCCTTTCTCTTTCTTCCACTGTCCATCTTGACATCAACGTTAATTGACTTTCGCTCTACTGTATCTCTCCCGAGTCCCTCACTACCTGGCTCATTGCCTGGCTGTTATTCTGCATCTGAGTGCCGTCTGCCATTCCATTCGCCGCCTCCGCTGTCAATCAGTTGTATCGCCTGGTCCCGCCTCCACCAATCACAAGCGGCAGCACGGCTCCATTGTGTGTGTGTGTGATACGCGTGAGAGAGAGATAGTCAGATAGTTCTCCAACTCTGTCGCAGACAGTGAAATCCTGGTTGTTCCCCACCCATCTAGGTTATCTAACTATTGCGCCGCGCCGCCGCCACAACTTGAAACAATGGCCTGGCAATTTTTTTTTTTTTTTTTATAATTTTTTTTTTTATATATATAATTTTTTTTTTTAAATCTGTGCAGGCCAGGCCACCGGGAAAACTCCCGGTGCTCCCGATGGCCAGTCCGGGCCTGCCTCCAAACATTCTTCATCTGCCCCCCTGAAGGGAATCTTATTTACCCTCAATGACAAGACCATGGGAGCGGAGTAATCACCATGACAACAGGTCACCTTGGGTAGAGTGTAGGGTGGCAACTGTGCACGGAACCTACTGGAGAGAGATACCCAACTCAGTGGCATAAGTAGTAATGAAGTTTAGGAATAACATTTTTTATCAAATTACACAAAGTCAAATATACTGAATGCAGTGTCTGTGCTATGATATACAGTATTTGTGTCAGTCTCTGTAAATGGACTGCATTTCTATAGCGCTTTTATCCAAAGTGCTTTACAACGTACAGTATGCCTCACATTCACTCATTCACACACTGAGGTGCCAACCTGCTCATCGAGAGCAGTTAGGGGTTAAGTGTCTTGCTCAAGGACACACGGTGCCAATCACTCACTATTCTTACAACAGTCCACACAATACATTGTGTTCATCCCTTACTTCTTTCCATTCATCCATCCATTCTTTCTTCCTTCCATTGTCTGTCCATCCATCCATCCATCCTTCCATCCATCTATCCATCCATTCTTCCATCGTCCATCCATCCATTCTTCAACCCTTCTTGTGGAGCACCATCTTGTTTTCCTTGTCTAATGTCCTCTCCAAGGTTACAGGGACGAGTTTAAGAACGATGGAGCTTGTAGAAGGAAGAGACACACACCTAACATTCATCCAAAAAGGCTCTTTAATTGGTCTAAGTGATTCATTACAGAGTGGAGAACCCAGGTAATATAGATAATAAGAATAGCTTTCAATGACCTCATTTAAATCTGATCATTAAAGACAGGAGAGGGTGATGGAGGGAGTGAAAGGGGGTGAAGAGGAGAGGGCGGGAGGGGCGGTAAAAGATGGAGAGAGGGAGGGTTATAAAAGAATGGAAAGGAGATAATGGTCAAAGGTTAAATAGGCATATTGAGTTACGGTAATACCAAATATCTCAGTACATATGTCGATCCCAACAGTTACAAAAAGAAAATCGAAATATGTATGAGAAGACTGATTATAAAATGCTAAGATAGTGATTATAAAATTCTATTCTAGAATACATGAATATGACACAAAATCAATCTTGAATAACACATTTCTATATATAGTATTTATTAGAATACAGATATAAATCCTTTAAGAAGCCCTATGTGATGCTGTGCTGCACTGCAACTCTCACCCCTATTCCTAACGTACAGTGGTGGGAGCGGGCGAATGGTAGAGGGATATCTTACAAGTAAATAGCCACCAGCAATTTCAGTGAAGCTGTCCACGTTGACAGCATGAAACAGTGAACAGAGCTCGGTGAGTCATTCTGGCCACAGAAATCTGTCGCACTGCATCTATTTCATTGACATTTTTGCTGCTGTATCCTGCCTTCAAACTATGTCTATTGGTGGAAAACCTGATTTTTATCTTTGATTTATCTTTCATACCAGAGCTTTAATCTCAAGTAAACACAACTGTGTGTTGCTGTTTGGTCAAGTGGTCACAATAACGTTTAGGATATGCCACCAAAATGATTGGTAGGCTACAGTTGTCATAATTAATTAGATTACATCACAACAAAGACTGAGTAAAGTTTTACTATATACTGTACCAGCCATACTAATGGCTGGTTAATTCCCGTTCCCCATATCTGTGACATCAGTCTGATCATGTCTTAGATGCTTCCTAGAAGCAACATCATCTTTTATTCGCCCACTCGCACCCTGTTAGGAACCAGTGCCACGCAGAGACACAGTGAGGAATGAGAGTCCATTGGTTTACATACCAGTATGGTTTAAGACACCTAGCCCTGGTCAATGATCAAGGAAAGAAACTATAAAAGAAGGAAGGGTCATTACGTTACTGTGTAGCACGTGAATGCACATTGGTGCCAAACTTGAAAGCTCTCTGCGCTGTTAGCATAGTGGTGAATGGACAGACAGACCACTCCTTCATAACAGTTAGCATAGCGGTGAATGGACAGACCACTCCGTCATCTCTAACCTCTCAGTGTAACAGGTTATTACTGTAATCTGGGTGATGGAGGCACATTTATAATCATCTATGGATACTATTTCGAGACCTAACAGCAAATAAACGAATGTGCACATTTGGAAAAATCCAGATTCAGTATTCTCTGATTTGTGTTCTTTGATTTGATAAAGGCAGTTTTTCATCAAATGTTGGATTGTAGTGTGATTCTCTTCAATAGAACTGGCACCAAGCAGAGCATTAGAACGCTGGTAATGATGCAATGAGCCTCCCTTCTTTTAGTTTAGTTTCCTTGTCAACAATGTCCCCCATCCTTTCATTTAGTATTGTGTTCATATGGACTGTCTTTCCAACCCTCAAACCCTCCTATATACTCCATTAATACACAAGACAACAATGTCTTAGATATTTATACATGTCAATACATACTGTATACACATCATGGCTGCCTGCACAACACTTTGTTACAAAGGCTGCCCTGTGACTGTCCTCTGACTGTCCTGTGACTGTCCTCTGACTGTCCTGCGACTGTTCTGCGACTGTCCTGTGACTGTCCTCTGACTGTCCTCTGACTGTCCTGTGACTGTCCTGTGACTGTCCTCTGACTGTCCTGTGACTGTCCGCTGACTGTCCTGTGACTGTGCTGTGACTGTCCTGTGACTGTCCTCTGACTGTCCTGTGACTGTCTTCTGACTGTTCTGCGACTGTTATCTGACTGTTCTGCGACTGTGCTGCGACTGTCCTCTGACTGTCCTGTGACTGTCCTCTGACTGTTCTGTGACTGTCCGCTGACTGTCCTGTGACTGTCCTCTGACTGTCCTGTGACTGTCCTCTGACTGTTCTGTGACTGTTATCTGACTGTCCTGTGACTGTGCTGCGACTGTCCTCTGACTGTCCTCTGACTGTCCTGCAACTGTTATCTGACTGTACTGCGACTGTCCTGTGAGACTGTCCTCTGACTGTCCTGCAACTGTTATCTGACTGTACTGCGACTGTCCTTTGACTGTCCTGCGACTGTCCTGCTTGCATGTTATTTGTATTTGAAGGGGCAGGCACTTATTCCTCCCCCCACACATTTCAGCTTTAGACTGTTCAGCTACCCAGGAACAAGAACAGAGACTGAATCTACAACCCAGCAGGCCTCCCCCCCAAAAATATACACAAATATGCATTGCTCTCTGACCGTTTGAAATCTCTGGGGCTTTAGAGTACAAGTACCCATTGGGCAAAAAACACGGATTGAATTTTGTAAATCTTCTCACGGAAAACACACAATCGTTATGTAAGGAAAAGAGCAAGTGAATCCACCTTCCATTCCCAACCGCCTGGCCTTTCCTCAAGCATCAATTTCTCAACCGTGCGGTTGTATCTATTTTATTTCAATACATTTCCTACCACCAGTACTATACCGCTAACAACATCAGGCTAGACCTGTGCTCCGACCAATCTCTCAGTCAGATTACTTCAATATCAGCCAAACAAAAACATCACTTTGTGTCAACACAGTTACTGCTATATCCTCTACTCTTCATGTACGTCATACTATAAATGACACCTAATGCTCTCCAAAACAGTCATTTTACAGGTGTCCTTGATGCTTTAAAACGTCACACATGTGGTCCTTCAACACTGTAAGGTCCTGTTGGCATGTTGCTGTATTATTAGTATTCCTGTCAGACCTCAGACTCCAGACTGGACACACGTCTCCATGGGCGCAGAACACAAGGGCTGACCTCAGGCTGTCCAACTGTTCCCTGGCCTGTTCCCTGGGCCTCTGAACCACCCTTGGACCCCCGGTAGACTCCGTAGGTAGCTCCGTATGCCCCATACAGGCTGTCCTGGTACAACAGGCCCCGTCGGGACCCACATTGCCCACTGCCACAGGCCAGCAGCTGACACACCGCGTTGGATTGGCTGCTGGGGGCCTGGGTGTGAGTGTGGAGGTCCAGGGGGCCATGGTAGAGGGGCAGCCCAGGATAAGAGCTCAGGTAGTGGGCATACTGTCTGCTGAGAAGGCTGGTGGCTCTCCGGACCACCCCTAGTCCCACCCCACCCCCGTGTTGTACTGCCTCTCCATAGGTAGGCAGGTGGGCAGAGTGGGAGTAACGCAGCCTCTGGCCCTTACGCCCACTGGGCCTTCTCTGGTCCTGCCTGATATGGAGGTAGGCCTGGTCCCGTGAGACACACAGGTTGTTCCGTGAGGAGGTAGGGCTGTAGGGTTTAGCAGGCGCAGGATGGGCCAGAACACATGGGAACAGGTCTGGCAGATTAGTAAGTGATTGGCTGGAATGGGATGGGGATGACAGGGATTCGTCGTGCTGGCGAATCCTCTCACTGCCCCACGTGGCTTTGAGGAAGGAGGGCCGGCGGTGCCTGCGTCGCCCCTTCAACCCCATGTCCTCCGGGTGCCATGTGCTGTAGGTTTCTCCTGGGTAGAGGCTGTCGATGTAGGGAGCTGAGACGTGGTTGTCCAGGAGGTGGTTGGCTTTCAGCTCGCTGAGGCAGGTGGTCGTTTTCTCGTGGTCCCTGTGCTTCCTCCTCTCCCCTCCTAAATCCTCGGACTGGAAGCTCTTGGACCTCCTCTTTCTTCTGGAGGGTCCTTCGTAGATGGGCTGGTCCTGGGGCGTCAGGCAGGAGGCCGGGTGGGAGGCGTAGATGTCGGGCAGCTGAAGCTCTCTGTAGGGGATGAAGGGTGAGTGAGGGTGGGTGTCCACGTAGAGTCTTCCCGTGGTCTGGTAGTGGTGGGGGTGCTGGTGAGGGAGGGGATCCTCGCCAGCCAGATGAGGGCTGCTGAGGCTGGACACAGGTAGAGGCCGGTCGTACAGGCAGGAGGAGGAACGAGCTGGGAGGGTGTAGCGGAGGGGCGTGGGCCTGGTCACACTCCTCTGCTGTTTCAGGGAGGTGACGGCCATCAGTGGTGGGGTGAGGGAACGATGTGGGAGCGGGGAGTGGTTCTCCGTGACATAAGCAAACCCCCCAGGCACGGTCTCCATGGTGACCTGTGGTACGCGTACAAGCCCGCTGCCATGGCGACTCCACTGTTCTATGGTCTTGGTGGCGTTGTCCAGTGAGCTCTCGACGTTCGCGGTGGAAACCAGATCCTTGGCAGTGCGGAGCATTTTCAGCATGTTGGCCTGGGCATAGTTGGAAGTCAGGTCAGGGTTGGCCAGTCCAGAGGAATGCCCAGGCTCCTCCACTCCATTGAAACAGCTGTAGATACCCTGAGAGAGTGAGGAGATGGAAAAAGAACGAGCCATTGGTGGTTAACCCTTTCACATGTACAATAAGAGTTTTGAGGACTGAACATTTTAATGGTGATGTAACATTAACAACTACTGTAGTCACTGAAAGCTATGGAGTTCTAGAATTCCAAGATGGAATTCTGAGATTCTGGAAAACACATAACTGAATGGGTTAAAGGTGCAATCTGTAATCCAAATGTGCATTGATTGAGTGAGCTCTTGATACAAGGATTGAATGCATTTGTTTATGCAACTTTTTTATACTGTGAAATCTTTATTTACATTTGTGACGTTTGTAAACAGAGTGTAAAATGTATTCGTATTTTGGAGTTATGATGAGTTATGAAAGTCAGAGAAGGGTTATTCTCAATGGACAAGTCAAACTCTTCTATGCAAATCTCGCATACAGCTAAAATCGATATGGTCAATTACATTACAGATCGGGCCATTAAAGAGATATTAGGAGGGGGGGGCTGTGGCATATTTAATATCTTGTTAATGCATCCTTGAATTAACCTAGAAGTCCTGCTGAGAGGTACAATACAAAGGTGATTTCACCAAGTAAGACGATAAATGCGATTTCAACCAATTTGTGTAACTTCAAAGTTACAGCTCACACCCTGAGAAGATAAACTTCCCTCTATTGAAAAACGAATAATTTATTTATTTATTAATTTACCAGGGACAATGCACATCAATAAACATTTCCGTTTCCACATCAGTGTACATTTTCATCCGCAGTCCCTGGGAAGGTTATAACAAATTAATTACCTAATGTCATTAATACAATGCTTGAACACGTACTACAATACAATACAATACATAAATACATTACAGAAGTAACATAAATATATATATAAAGGGAGTATGTAAAGCCATTTACAGTACATTTCATTAAATGTAATAAAAAAAGCAAGAGTTAGTTGGGAATTCATTATGCATTCCCCATGGACTAGAGAGAATGTTTCAAACACAGACAGTCCTACAGTACAAACACACACATACACAAAAACACACGCACACACACACACACACACACTTGCATGTTTACATACACACACACACACACACTTGCATGCATACACGTACACACACACACACACACACACACACACACACACACACACACACACACACACACACACACACACACCCTATCTGAACAAACTATCTGTGGACAAACACTAAGTCAAATCCCCTGACTGCTCTCTGCTCACAGCTGGTTGAGAAAACCTGAAAAAGCCTAATTTAATTTGCCCCTTGGGGCCCCTCATAAGGATTAATGATCAGCTCGTCATTTAGCTGCTAATCTGACTCATGATACTAGGCACAATGGTGTCATTACACAGCGGTGAGGCTGGTGTCTCTGGCTGGGTTGAGTCTATAGATTTTTCATTGGCTGTGCATTCATTAGACTCTTGTCTCACTGTCCGCACTCCCCTCAAACAAAGTGGCTGCTGATGTTACTAATGTTATACTGAAATGAAAGCTTTCTCCTACTCATTAAAGCCCCCCCCCCCCCCCCCTTTTTTTTTTTTTTTTTACAGATTTACAGACATCAAAATGATAGGCTTGGGAAACAGTGAAATAACGACTCATGGGTTTGCAAATTGGTCATATTTCTCTCTCTCTCATTTGCTTCCCATCTCTTCCCCTTCTTCATCCTAATAACATACTGCACAATTTATGCTAATGTTGCAATAATGACTCTCAGTGACACAATGCAATTACATGCGTTGTGCACTCGCAATGCAATTACATGCATGAACATCCATTTGCAGTAAATACGTATACATTAAACCAAACAATGAAAAGAATACAACCCAGTGTATCAGCTAATCATTCAGTCATCCAGTCAACAAGCCAATCGGCTAATCAGTCAGTCAGACAACCAGCCAACCAACCAACCAATAACCATCCGGCCAATTACTGTAAGAGTTCTCTCTTCTCACCCTGCTGATGGCTAACAGGAAGTCCAGTTTGCGGGACTTGTGGACGGAGTGTCTCAGCTTCCAGTAGAGCATGTGTTCCCAGGAGAACACCAGCAGGCTGAGGCCCATGGCCACCAGCAGCATGTAGAAGACACCCGCCATGTTGTCTATGTCCAGCTTGCTGCTCATCACCTCGTTCTTCTCATTCTGGCAGATCCCCGACAGCCACACCGTTTCCAGACGCTGGGTGTCTCCTGGAGGGAGGAAAGGGCGAGTGATTGATCGATAGATCGATAGATCGATAGATGGATAGATAGATAGATAGATAGATAGATAGATAGATAGATAGATAGATAGATAGATAGATAGATAGATAGATAGATAGATAGATAGATAGATAGATAGATAGATAGATAGATAGATAGATAGATAGATAGATAGATAGATAGATAGATAGATGTGGATAGAAGTAAAATCCACCTTAAAATATAATTTACATGTTATTTCTATCATTTCTGCTGACCACCAGAGACAATAGTCTAGGGATGATGTAATCGGGAGAAATCCAGGAGCAGCTCCATAAAGGGCGAAGGACATGACAGCACACATGGTGATCAAACTGGGGATATGGGTACATTTTCTGATTCAGAGCTGTAAGCCCTACATTTCATTCAAACTTATTTGGCCCTAATAGCTCAAGCAAACATTTTATCAGCTAATTAATTGTCAATAGACCAACTCAAACCAATTCAAGTCTTGATGCTCTGATTTCCAGCTTAGGGTGGTGTTAGTGGTGGTGTTGGTGTTAGTGGTGGTGTTGGTAGAGGTGGTGGTGGTGTTAGTGGTGGTGTTTGTAGAGGTGGTGGTGGTGTTAGTGGTGGTGGTGGTAGAGTTGGTGGTGGTGTTAGTGGTGGGGTTGGTAGAGGTGGTGGTGGTGGTAGTGGAAGTGATGGTGGTGGTGGTGGTGATGATGGTGGTGGTGATGGTCGTGGTGTTGGTAGAGGTATTGGTAGAGGTGGTGGTGATGGTGGTGGTGATGGTGGTGGTAGTAGTGGTAGTGGAGGTTGTGGTGCTGCTGGTGGTGGTGGCGGTGGTAGTGGTGGTGGTGGTAGTGTTGATGTTGGTGGTAGTAGTGGTAGTGGAGGTGGTAGTAGTCATGGTGGTGGTGGTAGTAGTGGTGGTGATGGTTGTGGTGGAGGTTCTGGTGGTAGTGGAGGTGATTGTGGTAGTGGAGGTGGTGGTGAATGAATGACTTTATTTGACAATATAAAAAAATAAACATGTGACGGAAGAGCACAGTCGGGATATACTGCCAAGGATGAAACACAAAAAAGCTCAGAGCTTATTTCCATTGTGGTCCTTGTAGGGGGGTGGGGGAATGTGATGCTTAAAACATGCATCATACAAAACGTGACATCACAACACATCACATATACCATTTAACATTTATATACATACAG
>NC_140174.1:45344415-45346223 GCF_963971535.1 Notolepis coatsorum
AGAGAGAGAGAGAGAGAGAGAGAGAAGAATATTCCAAAGACACAAAGATGAAGAGAGAGAGAGAGAGATAAGGAGATAAAGACAGACAGAGAGGGAGACAGAGTGAGAGAGATAAGGAGACAAATAGAGAGACAGAGACAGAGAGAGAGAGAGAGAGAGAGAGAGAGAGAGAGAGAGAGAGAGAGAGAGAGAGAGAGAGAGAGAGAGAAAGAAAGAGAGAGAGAGAGAGAGAGAGAGAGAGAGAGAGAGAGAGAGAGAGAGAGAGAGAGAGAGAGAGAGAGAGAGAGAGAGAGTGGAGATCGGCCGTCTGGTAATCGGAAGGTTCCCGGTTTGATTCCTTGAGCAAGACACTTAACCCCTACAAGCTCCCGATGAGCAGGTTGGCACCTTGCATGGTTGCCTCCGCCGTCGGTGTGTGAATGTGTGAGAGAATGGGTAAAACATGAGTAACAAAAATTGTAAAGCGCTTTGGATAAAAGCGCTATATAAATATGCACCATATACCATTTATAAAGACTGGCAGACAGAGAGAGAGACAGTGGCGAATCCTTATGGAAGCCAACGGAAGCCATGCCTCCCTATAAATTCATATCAAATATGAAATATGAAATATGAAGAAAAAAAAATATATATATATAATTTTTTTTTAATATAGTTTACATTATTTTTCATCTGTGCATCTGTGTTATATATGTTTTTTTTATTTTTTTTAATGTCTCCCTCTTCTCCTTCTCACTCCCTCTAACACACTGTCAGACTGTGCTCACTGCAGCTAGTATAGGAGAGAGGCAGTGGGTAGGTCTCTTTCTCCAGGCTTCCAGCATTATAGAGTCCAAATCCGATCCTAGCCAATCAGATTCGAGCTGACTGCCACACCCTAAAAGTTTAAAACGGAGCTGGGAGGAAACACTCAGCATATTTTCCCCCCTGGAGGCGGGGCACTCAGAAGTTCACGTTTCCACCTGACTACCTAACGTGACATCCCATTAGTAGTATAAAACTGTCACTCAGTCTAGTAGTCTACTACAAACATGTCTGAACATCATCCCCTCGCGGAATTGATTGAAAATGTTATTAACAGAGAGGGCACGTTCGAATCCTCTATTAGTGTATCTAACATTTAGCACTTTAATAGCAACTTATTTTCGCCGGCGGGACATTTACTGAGGACCAGCAGAGCACACCACTGTGGATATTATGATTTAACAAATCTATCTGGCAAGAGGAGGACCACATTATTGACCAGGTAAGCACTGAGCAGCCTGACTGACTAACTAACGTTATCAGGCAAGCTTGTATACCCTTTCATGACTGCAATGCAAGCCAGGGGCTGGAATACGCAGTCACTTATTCCTCCGTAGTAGCCAGGTTAATGTGCACCATCAAGCACTGCTTAAAAGCTAGCGGTGGGTCCAAAATATATCGGATATAAATGTCAAAGGTACCCAGCGTTCCATTAGGGTTTCACACACAGATGCGGCAGGGTTTGAAAGCTCGGCGTTGCTAATAAACATTTTAAATCATTTTTATAAACGAGCTGAGGCTGAAATGGCTGCTTCCGCATTTTACAGTAGGAGCGCTCTGATGGCTGGGCGCGCCGCGCAACAGACACGTGAATGAATGAATGAATGAATGAATGAGAACTTTATTTAACAGATTGCAGAATGGGTACAATACAGTACGGCTCAATACACACAATTGTTAAGGGGATGCAGACCAGAGAAATACGTTTGTCTTGTCACGTTTGTCTAATAGACAGTCATATTCTCTCCCGGCCATATGTATATTTCTCTCCCACCCACCCACCC
>NC_140174.1:45346423-45391351 GCF_963971535.1 Notolepis coatsorum
CCGTAGTAGCCAGGTTAATGTGCACCATCAAGCACTGCTTAAAAGCTAGCGGTGGGTCCAAAATATATCGGATATAAATGTCAAAGGTACCCAGCGTTCCATTAGGTTTCACACACAGATGCGGCAGGGTTTGAAAGCTCGGCGTTGCTAATAAACATTTTAAATCATTTTTATAAACGAGCTGAGGCTGAAATGGCTGCTTCCGCATTTTACAGTAGGAGCGCTCTGATGGCTGGGCGCGCCGCGCAACAGACACGTGAATGAATGAATGAATGAATGAATGAGAACTTTATTTAACAGATTGCAGAATGGGTACAATACAGTACGGCTCAATACACACAATTGTTAAGGGGATGCAGACCAGAGAAATACGTTTGTCTTGTCACGTTTGTCTAATAGACAGTCATATTCTCTCCCGGCCATATGTATATTTCTCTCCCACCCACCCACCCCCTCCTAATGTACAGTCCCCTCCCCTCATATGTATATACTCTGTCAGGATCTATGGGTAACAGTACTGTATATTTGATGTCATGATGTCTTGTATGTCATAAATGTCACTATGAATTGAAAATGGGGACCCTGATGTAAACAAGACAAACGTCTTTCTCTGGTCTGCATCCCCTTATACAATTGTGTGTATTGAGCCGTACTGTATTGTACCCATTCTGCAATCTGTTAAGAAAGTTTGACTGGCCGCCGAGCCATACTGTAGTGTACATGGTGACTGCTTAATTAAAAAAAAAAAAAAAAAAAAAATAATACAAATATTTAATAATTTTTTTTTAATAATTTTTTTGGCTTCCCCTGTTATTTTACCCACGCGACGCCACTGGAGAGAGAGGGGATAACATGACAAAACATGTCCAGTGTTGAGTGCCTGTGTGTTGGTCATTCTCTCTCTCTCTCTCTCTCTCTCTCTCTCTCTCTCTCTCTCTCTCTCTCTCTCTCTCTCTCTCTCTCTCTCTCTCTCTCTCTCTCTCTCTCTTCTCTCTCTCTCTCTCTCTCTCTCTCTCTCTCTCTCTCTCTCTCTCTCTCTCTCTCTCTCTCTCTCTCTCTAACCCAGGGGTTCCCAAACTTTTCAGGCCGGGGCCCAGAAAATAAGGCGTCAGAGAGCCGTGGCTTTTTTTTTTTCTTTTTTTGTCAGGCGACCGATTTTTTAAGCCAAATATCACTTCAATTCTATTAAGTTAGTTCAAGTTAGTTATTCATTTATATGTGCTATTTATGAGAGGGCTAACTTGTTGCAAAATAATAATGATAATAATAATTATAGCCTCATTAAAATACTATTGTTGCTTCGGTTGTTTTCAGCGTTTTATGTGCATAATCTGTTATTTAGTTTGAAATGTTCGTTGAAATAAGTAGATTTTTCGTTTTTGTTTATTTATTAAGTTAATATAAAACCATATAGTCACATTTTAGAATACAATAGAATAGAATTTTAGAATACAACTAGAAACACTGTCCTGGCCTGCTTCTAAGTTCAGTGGCCTGACAAAAAAAAAAAAAAAAAAAAAAAAAATTAAATCATCTCGCGGCCCATCCGTGGCTGCTCGCGGCCCACCTTTGGGTCGCGACCCCGACTTTGGGAACCACTGCTCTAACCCACCGTCTCCTAGGAACTGCAGCAGAGCCAGGTCAATAGGCCTCTTCCAGCGGGAGTCCTTCTCCAGAGCGATGCCGTAGCCGGTGGTGGCAAACACCTTCCCACTGCCGATGGTCACCAGCTTACAGCCCTCGTCCTTCCCCGCCATGTAGTTCAACACTGCCGCATCGTATATGAACGCGTCTAGTTTCCTGCGAGAACCGAGAGAGACACGAGGTTACTGTGCATGTCATCGAGAACGATATGGTCGAGCAGTGATGGCAGGCTGAAACGGTTTAGATTTATTTTAACTGATTAATGACCCAAATCCCCCGACCCCTCATAGCACTATTGAAAACCTCTTCAAAGAAACAGAAAAGAAAAGATTAGATGTCAAATAAAGATGGACCAGCGGCTGATCATTGTTCTTCTACCCAACTCGTAGCGTTCCCGTGATACTGTACCCCGTTTTGAGACTGTTGAGCGACTCCTCGACCGACTTCTGATTGTACTTGATCATGTGAGTGTGCATGTCGGGGTAGTTGCTGCGGATGTTCCGCTCCGTGCTCCCATTGGGAACCGTCCCGAAGCGGAAAGGGGGATAATGCTCGTGTGGCTTCTGGAACTGCGGGGGGGGGGGGGGGGGGGGGGGCGGGGGGGGGTGAAGGGAAGAGAGAGAGGGGGGGGGGGGGTGGGGGGATAGGAACGAGCACACAGAAGAGAGAGACAGGAAGAGAGGGAGGAGGAATAAAGGGGAGAGACTATTCAAGTCAATGACGTTCAATTCGGAGGCGTCCCCATTATTTACCGAACCGATCCGACGGTAATTACAGCAGTTCCTGCTCAATGCGACTTGGCTTCGATTGAATGCCGACCCACTCTTCTCCTCCAGCTCAATTCGATTAAATCTATTGAATCAATTCGGTGGCCAGAAAAACTTCAACCCGGTTCATTCCCCGATCGTTCACAGTTCATTGTTCAGAGTCGCTGCATAATGGAGGACGAGGCCCGCGTTCACAAAAGCGACTGTTGGAACTCAATTAGACTGTGGATAGAAGGGATCTATTCATCTTGGTTACAGTATGACCTTTCGGGCCTAGTGCAGATTAATGGACCTACTGTATCAAAGTGTTATCAAAGTATGCATGGATGTGTATGCATGTACGCATTCGCTGATCACATGGAATATACAACTGCATGCCTCCCTGTTACTATAAACAACAAGTTGAAAACTACAACCAACACTGAACCAGGAGAGATTACGCCATAAAGGCCGGGGAGTTATCAACACGATCCAAATCACGTAGTTGCAAATTTCTATTTGTAGCCTTCGTTTAATCCTCGGGAATCCTCCAGGATCTCACACCTACGCCTAGGGACTTTAGCCTGGGTCCTGGGATACTCTACTGCAGTATATCAGCACCGCACACTGTTGTGGGCTTCAAACACGCATCTGCATAAAGTTAATGAAGTCAGTTAATACAGCCGTGGATCAGCGGGGCAGGGTGCTGTTAATCCCTAGCTGGGAACAGTGAGTTGCTCTCTCTATCTGTGAAGAATGGAACAGTTGTTTCTAAAGCTCCCCCTGGGACCCTGCTACGATGGCTGCTACCCAGATTGCGTGTTTGTGTGTGTGTGTGTGTGTGTGTGTGTGTGTGTATGTGTGTGTGTGTTTTTTTTCTTTTTTTTAATCAGGTAGAAAATAAAAACAAATACACACATACATACATGCATACATACATAAGTACATACATGCATAGATATATACATACTGTACATATATACACCACCATTTCCCCTGAACGCATCCACCCACCTAGCTCTATTGACGAGCTTTGTATGCTTTACATATATACAAAAGTCTATAACGAACCTCTATAACGAGGGTCAAAACTTGTCCTAACTAATTATTGCAAGTTCACATTTTGTTTTCGAAGGGATCAACAGAAAGCTCAAAGAGTCTCGATGACGGCTGGTGGGGTGAAAACACAAGCCACTGCTGAAATACAGTATAACGTTACCCTCTTCTCTCTGAAGTCTCATTTCAAATCCTCCAGTCGACAAACTCTGAGAAAGCTCGACGAACACTCAGTGCTGCCACCACTGGTCGCCAATAAGACCAGCACCTTGACCTGCCAAGTTAGTAGTGATTGTAATGTGTTTTATTACCAGTGGTGGCAGCACTGAGTGTTCATCGAGCTTTCCCAGAAAACCACAGAAAAACATGTTTTTTAATACTCTGCTGGATTATTTAAAAGAAGACTTTGAGAGAGAAAGGAGAGAAAATGGTCCTTTATACTTTATTCAGCAGCGGCTTGTGTTTTCACACCATCAGCCTTTGTTGAGACTCTTTGAGCTTTCTGTTAATCCCTTCAAAAACACAATAATTAGTTAGGACATGTTTTGACTTAACCCTCAGAAACTGCTGCAGTTTGTTATAGAGCTTTGTACATATGTAATGCATACAGAGATCGTCAATAGAGCTACAGTACCTCACACCCACCCCACCCAAAGCGACCACACTTAAACTTATATTCTTTATCATTGCATGTTGCATCACTGCACCCAAGGTTAGACCGAAAAGAGGGAAGTCATGGAACATGTGTGTTGTGTGCGCTGAGTTTTGAGTGCATGTACAGTACGTGCACGAGAGAGAGAGAGAGAGAGAGAGAGAGAGAGAGAGAGAGAGAGAGAGAGAGAGAGAGAGAGAGAGAGAGAGAGAGCGAGAGAGAGAGCGAGAGAGAGAGATAGAAAGAAGAGAGAGAAAGAAGAGAAAGAGAGAGACAGAGAGAAAGAGAGAGAACAAGAGAGAGGTGTGGGTGTTGTTTGCCTTTGTGGCTTCACCGATTATTATTTTTTGTCATTTGACATTTTGCCATCCAGTGTTAACAAAGTGAGGCAGATGAAGGGCTTGAGACGCCATGGAGAGAATATTGATGCACAGACAGGCTTTTTGACAGCTCCTCTCCAGACACTATCTGTATTGATGGATGGAAGTAATTGATTAGTCTACCCACTGATAGGAAAAGGACAGAGATGTTGAAAAGAGTGCTCGGGTACTTGGCCATATCCGAGACGAGACGTCTGCGGGGCAGCCGTGGTGTGCTCGCTGGCGGTGTGTCGTCTTATTGACTTGACTCCCCGGGGTTGTTTGATCCAAATGACAAATATGACAGAATCAATCTCTGCGTTACTGTGTAGCTCAGTGGGTAGACTCTCGAGTGCCGGCTCTCGACCTTTTTGTGTCAAGGACACTCGGATCGTTACACAATAGGCTGGGATTTAGTCTCTGAGGAGACACCACCAGTACAGAAAGCAGTGGCGAATCCTCATGGAAGCCAATGGAAGCCAGGCCTCCCCATTATGAAAATATGAATTCATATGAAATATTAAATATGAAAAAAAAAGAAAGAAATATATTTTTTTTTATATAGTTTACAATAATAATAATAAATCATTATTTTTCATCTGTGTTATAATTTTTATTTTTTTAATGTCTCCCTCTTCTCCTTCTCACTCTCTCTCAGACTCACTGTGCTCACTGCAGCAGAGGAGAGGAGGCAGATGGGAGGGGTGTCTTTCTCCAGCTTCCACCATGTGATTCATGTATGTGGAGTCCAAAACCAATAATAGCCAATAAGATTCGAGCTTACTAAAGCCCTGCCCACACCTTAAAATGGGGCTGTCAGCAAACTAAGTAGTCTAGCCTCTGCAGGGCAGGTCCAGAACGTTTCCACCGATGGACCAATCAAATCACATTAAAAGCTAAACGTGACAACGTCATCGCCCCGGTGAAACTGCGTTGGGGAAAATATACATGCCTCGCGGCCATGTTCGAATCAAAACAACAAACAATACGAGGGAACCCCGGAGATAGCTAGCTAACGTTATGTGAGTCTTAATGTCTAAACAAACAGCATTGTTTGATTGATTGAAATTCGGATTCCTCTCTCGGATTAATTCATTGAGGAGACCTGAAATTCTTGGAGACTTGGAGAACTTTGTGATTGTGGACGTTGCTTGACTTTACTTTGCAGCCGCAGCGTCAGCTGCAACAATGAGTCTGTGAGTACCTAATAACCTAGTAACTTTTCATAAGTGATGCCGCTGTGTGTGTGTGTGTGTGTGTGTGTGTGTGTGTGTGTGTGTGTGTGTGTGTGTGTGTGTGTGTGTGTCAGTGGAGGTTTCTCTATGACAACACGTGAAACACAAATTCACTCGTAATTCATAATTATTATTAATTTACATATATATATATATATATATTTTTTTTTAAATTATTATTATTATTATTATTTTATTAGAAAAGTTTTCCTCTGTAAAAAAAATGCCAGTGAATAATTTTTTTCTTCAAAAATTGCCAAAATTGACAGCTCTGAGCAGGCCTGCACTGCAGTAATGACTGCAGTAATATTTGTGCAGAATAACTTCACAGGTTGACCCAATGTTAAATAAATAATAAATAATAGCCAATCAAAATAGGCTATTAACTTCATCTAAGCACGGTCTGTGCAGTTAAACTCTTGCCATTGAATGGAGGATTGAATGATTGACAGCCCTTGACATCCAATACACGGAGGTTGAATGATTGGCAGCCTTGCAAATCCAATCAGAGTATGGCTCCTACGACTGCAGCTCTGTAGCTACACGGCTGTTTCTCCCCTCGCGGGATTGATTGATTGATTGATTGAAAATTTTATTAACAGAGCACTGAGAGCAGCCACGTTCGAAACCTCTATATTAGTGTATCTAACATTTAGCACTTTAATAGCGGGACATTTACTGAGGACCAGCACAACACACATGTGGATATTATCATTTAACAAGTCTATCTGTCCAGGAGGATGACAACATTATTGCAGGTACTGTAAGCATAAGCAGGCAGCCTAGCAGTTTCTAGCTTGGATGCTAATAACTACTAACGTTATCACGCTAGCTTGGATGTAATGTATCACGTTGGCTGCTGGCTGCTAATGCAGCCTGCGGATAATATTTGCATGTGCACAGTGTTAGTGATGCTGGCTAAATGAATGAACGTTGTGTCTGAATGTTAGTTGTAGTGTTTGTAAAACGAAAGCCTGCTTAGCCTTGATGCTAACGTTAGCTAACTGTTTAGAGAACAATACTTGTAGTAGACTTGATTAAGGGATTGAAACGTTGATAAATAGTTTTTTGGCATCCCCTGTTATTTTACCCACGCGACGCCACTGACAGAAAGTGAAACCTATGATGACAGTCTAGAGGTGTTTAGGGATAGATGGAGTACACTTAGGGAGGCTGAACGAGAGTTGGCGCTGCACCGATGGCTGCCTTTCTGATCGCTCCGTCGAGACTGTGCTTTCTTTTGTTAATTTTTATAGTATTTTATAGTATTCATCACAATTTGAATAACCCTGCAAAGTTTTGGAAACTTGTTAAATCCTCCTCAGGTTCTATCACTCCAAACAGCCTTCCTGATCTTTTAAGTGTAAATCAGAGTGAAATCAAGGGCAAAATGGATATTGCAGACAGCTTTAATAATCATTTTATTTCTGCTGGCTCAATCTTTGATTCTAGCAACTCAGGGATGATCGCTGCAGAAGGAGAGCCAGGTCCTCCGCCACTTGACCCTGATCAACTGTTCACCTTTGCCCCCATCTTGACCTCTCAGGTTCACAAAGCTTTAATGAGCCTAGATGTAAAGAAATCTTCAGGCCCAGACAAGATAGAGCCGTTCTTCTTCAAAGTTGCTGCAGGTCTGATTGCAGAACCCATAACCTCTATTTTGAATCTCAGTCTTTGTGCTGGTGAATTACCTAGCTCATGGAAGTCGGCCATGGTTCTCCCCTTGTTAAAGGGCGGAGACCCCTCTGACCTAAATAATTATCGCCCTATTTCCAGACTGTCTGTAATGGCCAAAGTCTTTGAATCTCTTGTAAACGAACAACTGAAAAAGTTTCTAACTGACCATAATATTCTTAACGAGTCTCAGTCAGGCTTCAGATCAGGCCATAGTACTACTTCAGCGACTATGCTAGTCTCAAATGACATAATTGAAGCACTGGACAAGAAAAAACACTGTGCAGCATTGTTTGTTGATCTGTCTAAAGCTTTTGATTCTGTGGATCATGCATTGCTACTGCAAAGGCTTGGCTGCATAGGTATTGGTAAAATGGCTTTGAGCTGGTTTAAAAACTATCTATCTGAAAGAACTCAGTGTGTTTCAGTAGAAGATTATACCTCAGCTGCTCTTACTGTAAACAAAGGTGTTCCACAAGGTTCTATTTTGGCCCCTGTCTTATTTTCCATCTTTATAAATGAACTAGGAAATGGGATAAACCCAGCACGTTTTCATTTATACGCCGATGATACAGTTGTTTACACAGTGGCTTCCTCTTTAACTCAGGCCATAGAGCTTCTATAGGATGCTTTTAATACACTACAACACTCCTTGCTAAGGCTAAGACTGGTCCTTAATGCAAAAAAGACCAAGTACATGACCTTCTCTCGCTCTCGAGCTAATACAGCTGTCCCCCCGATTCTGACACTGGAAGGGACATGCCTTGACAAAGTAGCATCCTATAAATATCTGGGCATATGGATTGATGAAAAGATGGCCTTTGATGTTCATATTGGGAACCTACTGAGAAAACTTAGACCTAAACTGGGCTTTTTCTTCCGGTTAAAGAAATGTTTCCCGTCTGAAGCCAGGAAGAGAATTGTGCAGAGTTCCTTTCTGCCTGTATTAGACTATGGCGATGTAATCTATATGCATGCTCCTTCCTCCCTGCTTAAAAAGCTGGATTCTGCGTACCATACTGCCATACGTTTTGTAACAGGTGCAGGCTCTCGCACCCACCACTGCACTTTGTATCAGTCATTAGGATGGTCCTCTCTGTACCAAAGAAGACAATCACACATGTTGATTTTTATCCTTAAGTCATTGCTAGGTAAGCTGCCCTTATATATCTCCAGACTTCTGTCCTTTTATACTTGCTTTTTTAATACCAGACGAGCAGCAAATGGGATGCTGTTAAATGTTCCTTTGATGCAGTCAGAGCTTGGTAAAGCTGCATTCTCCCACTATGCTCCCTTTTTATGGAATACGCTGCAAGTGAAACTTTGTCTACAGGCACTTCCTACTGTGAATGCTTTTAAAGGTATGCTACGATTAGCCCTTTATGAAACATGTAACTGTTTTACCTGATGCTATTGTTGATGTGATTATGCTCCTTGCCACTGCACAAATGACCCTCTGTATTTATATTTGAATTGTATGTTTTTTGTTTAATGCCCTGTTTTATGTTGAAACTTGTTGTGTGCTGTGTTGGTCAGGACTCCCTGGAAGAAGAGATCTTGTATCTCAATGGGACATTCCTGGATAAATAAAGGATAAATAAAATAGGAGTTTTATTTGCACCAACTGTTGGTGCATTATATGTGTATGACCGTCAGTCAATCATTGACATTGGATTAAGGAAAACTTACCGATTGGATTGCTCTCTGGATCGGATCGCTGAACAGCAGCAATGTCCCGCCAAGATCCTTTGTTATGGCCATGGCCAAGACCAGGAGAAGCCGCCGCGAAGACGTGGAAAGAGAGCCGGGGTCCGAAACAGACTGAGGTCCAAACGACACAGAACCACATTGCCCAGCATATTGTTGGCCAATGTGCAATCGATAGGAAATAAACTGGACGACATCAGAGCACGGATCCAATTCCAGAGGGACATTCGGGATTGTAACGTCCTCTGTTTCACAGAAACTTGGCTGAGTCCAGATGTCCCGAATCATGCAATAGAACCGGCAGACCACTTCTTCGTTCTCCGCAAGGACCGGACGGCAGAAGAGTCACTAAAGAAGAAAGGAGGCGGCATTGCCTTCATGATAAACAAGGAGTGGTGCGATTTAGGCAACGCAAAGGAACTGTCTAACCACTGCTCCCCAGACCTGGAGTTTATCACGATAAAATGTCGACCCTTCTTCCTCCCAAGAGAGTTAACGTCCATCATCCTCATCGGAGTGTACATTCCACCACACGCGAACACTGGGGTCGCACTTTCAAAACTTCACGACGAGGTAAACAAACAACAGATAGCTAGCGTTGACGCTGCCATTCTGGTTCTGGGCGATTTCAACAGCGCACGTCTTAAAAAGGTGTTGCCGAATTTCTATCAGCATGTGACCTGTCCCACCAGAGGCGAGAACATATTAGACCATGTATACTCGCAATTTAAGAATGGGTACAAGTCACAGGCTCTTAGCCCATTCGGTAAGTCCGATCACGCCGCCATTTTTCTTTTGCCAAAGTATAAACAAAGACTCAAGCGAACGCCGGTGGTCTCGCAAGAGGTTAATCGTTGGACCGTGACGTCAGGGGAGGCACTCCAAGCTGCACTTGAATGCACAGACTGGAGGGTATTCCGTGATAACACAGCCAATATTAACGAATACACTGAAACGGTGCTTGACTTTGTCTGTACTCTGGTAGAAGAAACAATCCCCTCTACCACAATTAGAATCTACCCAAATCAAAAGCCCTGGGTAGATAAATCCGTCCGTGAGGCTCTGAAAGTGCGCACATCAGCATACAACACGGGGCTGGTGACAGGCAACATGGAAGAACACAAGACGGCAAGATACAACGTCAGGAGAGCAGTAATAGAGGCAAAACGGCGTTACAGGGATAAAGTTGAACTTCAGTTTGAACAGGCTGACTCTAGAGGCATGTGGCAGGGCCTCAGAACAATGACAGATTACAAAGGCACCCCCCTCAAACTGAACAGTGACATCTCCTTAGCAAATGATCTCAATTCCTTCTATGCGAGGTTTGAGGCTGTGAATAACAACACCAGCCTACAAACCACGGCAAGGGGGGGGGGGGGGGGGTCTGCTGATGGAGACTCAGTGTTCAGGGTAACAGAGCATGAGGTGAGACGGATCTTTAAAAAAGTGAATATCAGGAAGGCAGCAGGACCGGACGGCATCCCCGGCCGCGTCCTAAAAGTCTGTGCCGACCAACTGGCCCCGGTATTCACTGACATCTTCAACCTGTCCTTGGAACAGGCTGTCATTCCCACCTGTCTGAAGAAGTCCACCATCATCCCTGTACCCAAAAAATCTACGCCCGCTTGCCTCAACGACTACCGCCCTGTAGCCCTCACCTCCATAGCCATGAAGTGCTTTGAGAAGCTAGTGAAGGGCTACATCTGTTCCTCCCTCCCCATCAACCTGGACCCCCTGCAATTTGCATATCGCCCCAACAGGTCCACGGAGGACGCCATAGCCCATGTGCTGCACACAGCAGCATCACACCTGGACAAGAGGCAGGGGAACTATGTGAGAATGCTGTTCATCGACTACAGCTCAGCATTCAATACCATAGTCCCCTCCAAACTCATAGCCAAGCTCAGGGACCTGGGCTTGAACTATGACCTCTGCCAGTGGGTCCTGGACTTCCTGACGGGCAGACCCCAGGTGGTAAGAGCAGGCAACTGCACCTCCTCATCCATCACGCTCAACATAGGGGCCCCCCAGGGCTGTGTTCTGAGCCCCCTCCTCTACTCCCTGTACACACATGACTGCGTGGCACAGCGGAACAACAACACAATCATCAAATTTGCTGATGACACAGTAGTGGTGGGCCTAATCTCTGCCAACAACGAGATGGCCTACCTGGAAGAGGTAGAGAATCTGTCACAGTGGTGTCAGGAGAACTGCCTCTCCCTGAACGTCAGCAAAACAAAAGAGATGATTGTGGACTTCAGGAGGTCGGGGGTCAAGGACTACAGCCCCCTCAGCATCGACGGGGCACCGGTTGAGAGAGTGAACAGTTTCAAGTACCTCGGAGCCCACATATCCGAGGACTTGACATGGACCACACACATTGACAGTGTTGTGAAGAAGGCACGACAACGCCTCTACTTCCTCAGGCGCCTAAGGAAGTTCCAAGTCAGTCAGAAGATCCTTAGGAACTTCTACTCATGTACAATAGAGAGCATCCTGACTGGCAACATCACCTCCTGGTTTGGGAATAGCACTGCACAAGACCGTAGCAGACTACAAAGAGTGACACGTTCAGCCGAACGCACAATTGGAGGGGGGCTTCCCACCCTCCAGAACATTTACAACAAGCGGTGCAGGGGGAAGGCTAAGAGAATTATTAAGGACTCGAGCCACCCGAACAACTGCCTCTTTGAACTGCTGCGGTCAGGCAAGCGATACCGGAGTCTTAAGGCGAGCACAGAAAGACTCAGAAGAAGCTTCTATCCCCAGGCCATCAGGCTGCTAAACGAACAATAAACACTATGCAACAACAACAACCATCAAATGCACACAGCACACACACCCACACGCACACACTCACTTAAACCACACAAACACACTTTATATTTATTGATAAAGGATTTGCACTACAACTCGTACACCCACTGTAAATTGTACCTAAATTGCACCTCATCCCATTTCTCCCTTGCACTATATAGTATTGTATTAGTACACTGCACAGTATTGTATATTATATGGTAACTCAGTTACGTCTATTCTGCATCGAACATTGTACATATGTCTATACTGAACACTGTGACCTCATTTTTTTTTTACATCTAATTTACATGCTATACTATGTTATTTTATTTCATACTTATCTTGTCTTGCACAGTCTCTGGAGCGTAACAGTAAGAAGCATTTTGTATAAAAGTATTCTGTACTTCTGTATGACAACTATTAAAGAAACTTGAAACTTGAACTTGAACTTGAGTGGGAATAAATAAATGTACAAGATACTTCTTAGTGAAGTATTAGGGGATCCTGCCATGGCGTTGCAGGGCTTGATGTGCCTTCTGGTTTTCTGCTGCATTGTTGTTCTGCCGTCGCTGTTCGCGTACCGGGAATACGTGCATGGCTGTCTCTTGTGGGGTGGTGGTTGGTGCAAGCCTGGGTGATATTCAGGATGGCGTGGAATTGGGGAGCAGGGGTGATGGATGGGGTACTTACTGGAGTGTAGACATATGATTTCATGTACTGTAAGCAATTCTTGTGACATTTTTACGAAATTAAGAAATGATTATTTGATGAAATGCATCTACTGTATCTGCACCCCTTTTTAATAAAACATTTTAATTAAATAAAAAGTTAAACCTATGATCAGAATAGTCACTCATACAGTATATATTGTCTCAGTGAACTATTCCCAATTCTTCTAGGGACTCCCTGGAACCCCCTAAAGGACCCCTGGGGGTCTCCGGACCCCACATTGAGAACCACTACTGTAGAGCATGGCAGTATAATTGCTGAGGTTGGCGGTACAATTCCCACTGGGGCCACCCATACTAGAATGTATTCTCTCACGGTAGAGTAAAGGTACGTTTTCACCAGATCCGGAGCGAGTTGCATCAGCTTGATGCTTCCTATTCATTATCTATGTACAGCAAGGGAATCAGCAATGCTTGATCTGAAATTAGTCATGGTTCAGCAACTGCATTGCCTATTTCTTGCCTTAAAGAAACACGCCAACTTCCTTTCACTTAATACACTCCAAATACAACTCCAAAACGTTCCTGTAAACATGTTGTGACCTGTGTATTTACCACATGGAGAAATAAAAAAAAGTTGTATTTGGAGTGTATTCTGTGACTGTTGGGAACTAGGCTACACTGGCACACCTACTTCCAGTGAATGACGCTAAGCTAGGCTAACGGTGCGGTTCCCTAAGCCTAGAGAAGAAAAGGGTATATCTGCTTGTCTAACTCCAGGGTAGATGGCAAATAAGCTAATTTCCCAAAAAGTTGGCGTGTTCCTTTAAATGTTTGCAACAACAAGATGTTGGTTGTTTAGGTGAAATAAGAGATAAGCTCTGGTGAAAAGAATACCATAAGGCTTTGGACATTCAGTATCCAAATGGCCATACTGTGTTCTTACCTTCTTGTCGGACAGTCCCGACACAGTGTCAATGTATTGTTCCTGGATCATGAAGGCAGCTAGGTTGGCAGTGTAGGAAGCCAGGAAGATGACGGCGAAGAAGGCCCAGACCAGGACCATGATCTTGCTGGTGGTTCCTTTGGGGTTCTCGATGGGGACAGAGTTGTTGAAGACGATTCCCCAAAGCAGCCAAACCGACTTCCCTATGGTGAATGTAGGGCCGCCGGTAGCTGTGGTGATAGAGAGAAGATGATGTTTTGGAAAGTTTCAATCTCTTTTGAATTAAAGGGGCACTTCACCAATTCTGCACATTATTCTCACATTTTACATACATTTATTTAGTTTGACAGTTTTTGAGAGTAAATTAGTTTGAATATGGTCACCACTGCCAGTGATGTCATCGGGGACATTGAATCCTTGTGTGGTGTTTACAGATCCAAGAAATTATGTTGATGAGAAAATAGCATACCTTGTGTTATATGGAATGCTACCTTATTATTTCATTGAGCTGTAATTAACACAACACACGGATTCAATGTATCCATTGGCCTTACATGGCCATATTCAAACTAATTACGCTTAATAACTGTCAAATAACTGTTTCTGTGCCTGTAATGAGCAAGACGTTTTTATCATATAAATAATGATTTACACCTAGCAGTGGTGCACAAGTCTGTACCGTCAAACAAAATTCAGGATCAAACTAGACATTGCGGATCAAATATGACTCAAGATCCAGCAATAGCACATCAAACGTACCATTAAAAATGTTGTGAGAAACATATTTTAAGTTCGACTTTAGGTAGAAAAGAGAAGAATTACAAGATCTCTTCACACATACATTATTAACTATGGGGATTGTGCAATTCTGGAGGGATCTTGTCACAGCTAAACTGCAGAAACAGCACTATCTTTAACATTACATAATAATTTTACTGTTCATTGTAACATAATTATTAGTATTGCATTTTTTGTTGAAGATGTATTTAATTAATATTAATCAAATGTTACATACAAAAAGAGATTAGCAAGACTTCACTGGCTAGTGTCATTACTGTAAGTTGATGATGATGATGATGATGATGATGATGATGATGATGAAAGTTCTCACAATAATTCTTGTTATCAATAACAATCCTTTACACACTTCCAGTCTCTCTCTCTCTCAAAGGGAGGGAGAGAGAGATAAAGTAGATTGGGAGAGAGAGAATTAAGGGGAGATGCTGGAGGCAAGCAGGTTTATCAAACAAGATAAAAAAGTGAATAAGAGACAGAGAGATACAGTGAGTGAAGGAAACATGGACAAGTACAGGGTAAGTAAGGAGGAGCGGAGGAGGACCTACAAGCTTCCAGTCTTCACTAACAAAAATATTCCTAAAACACTGCATCAGTAATGAGGAGATGGAGGATGGAAGGGGGGGACGAGAGAGAGAGAGAGAGAGAGAGAGAGAAAGAAATACAGACAATTGTTAAGGGGATGCAGACCAGAGAAAGACTTTCGTCTTAATTACATCAGGTATGGACTCAAGTCACAAATTGTATGACTTCTGATGCAACTCGACTTTGACTTTAACACCAATGACTCGTGACTTCACTCTGACTTGAGCCTTTTTTTTTTATAAAAAAGTATACTGACTATAAAAAGTATAACGTGAATCAACTTAATTTCCCTCAGGCGGCAATCAAGTTGCGCAAGCAGAGAAGGAAGTTATGTGTCAGTGCAGAGTCATCAAAATTGAATATACTACTAAATATTACTCTCTTGGCTTTACAATTTTGAGTGCATTAGGACTCGACTTGTGACTTGCTTGAGACTTGCTTGTCTTGACTTGGGACTTGACTTGAGTGTAAAGACTTGATACTTACTTGGGACTTGCAAAACAATGGTCCCACCTCTGCTGTGAATACCACTGGTGTATATTTAAACTTGACTTCAGATATTATTCTTGGCGTGGCCTTAAAATCACATTCCCTTTTTTTCAACACTTTTCCTCTGTAATTTCTACACCTCGTTTCATAGAGAGAAAACTATCAACCTGTCACCTTATAACACGTCACCATGCCCATCATCACCAGCATGCCCTTCTCCAGACTTTCCTATTGTTCCCTGCTACTGTCGCTCACGTACAGCCTTGGGGAGAGCCGGCACCATCAATCACAGTCCGATTAGCGTGGCAATGGCTAGTGGCTAATTAAAACAGGGAAATGACCTTTCAGACCCGGAGACGAGGCATGCTTTGCCACTGCTGCATGCTGGGATTGATTAGGCTGTTTCCTAAAACTCTGGAGGACCTCTACCGATGCAGGAGCGCAGTGAGTGGTGTACAAATATTTTGTGGTACTGTATGAACATTTAACTCTTTATGTTTAGACTTTAACTCTTCAGCATAGACCTCAACTAAGAGAAAGGTCAAAAGGTCATCAAATGTACATTCTTGAATGGTCATTTTGCATATGTAGCTACGTGCCTTCAAATGATTTTTTATAATGCTATTGTGGAAAAGAGGATTCGTTTAATACATAGAGAGTTAGAAAGCTAAGCCATTACAAAAGGAGATTACTGTGATACACAGGGAAGGGACTTCTCTATCTATTACAGCTATATGGCAGTTTCAGCTCAATACGGCCCTGTGGTAGTCTACAGCCAATCACAGCTTTTCTTAGCAGAATTTAACAAAAGAAGATCTGGACTAGATAATGCGAAAAACACACAGTTAGCTCTCTGGACTTAGCTTTATACGTTTTTTAAGATGAGATTACTTTTAATTTATGATTATCTTCTAATATTTGGTAATTTTGCACAAGACAAAATACTGATGGCTCCTTTAAATTAATCCTAGTGATTTCTGATGTGGCACTTGCGATAGTATAGTAGTAGTCATAGTAGTAGTAGTAGTAGTAGTAGTAGTAGTAGAAGAAGAAGACAACTATTACATCACAGGGAGGGCTATATTTACTAGCTCTGGAATACAATAAGTTAGTATTTCATTCACTGTGGTTTGAATAAATAACATGCACCTGTACAAGTTAAACAGACAGGTTGCATAACTCACCTTTGGCACTGACCAGGCTGCGGTTGTAGCCGACAGGACTGCAGTACTCAAACACAAACACTGTCACTGCCACCACGGTCAGACACATCACAAACATCATGACCCAAACCACTGGACTGTAGGGCTCTGGAGGGAGACATGGGCACACACATAGAGACATGATAGAGATTCATGTATGTGGAAGATGAGGACTGGGAAAAAGCCCAATTAATTGATTTTGAACATGAGAAAGTATCTGAAAACCCCCATTTTTTTTCTGAATACACTGTTCGGGACTGTGTGCTCATCTTGTTCGATTTTGTTGTTTGGTGTTATGGGATTTAGGTGCATATATACAGTACAGTAAGGGGATTTAGTTGTATCTGTGCGATACAAGTTTAATAGGACGTTTCCTGAAGCATCTGCAGACCATAGAGACTGTGCAAAGTAGGCCAGCTGACAGACATTCTGGGAGCAAGCAAATTAAGCAAGTTCTCCCATCGGCCTCGGGGGTTGAGGAAACATGGCTGTCGCATAAAGGACCCTCCTGATCTAAGATCAGTTTGCATCCACAACTTCTAACTTAGTGTTGTGATTGTGAGGATAGTGTATGTTCAATTGAATAGGTTACATTTATAAATGGTCTAGTTTTTTGTCAATCAACAATGCCACTGTTTAGACCAAATAAATTAACATGTCTCCACACCAGTTTTGATAGTTATCAACTGTCAAACTGACGCGATTGATATCTTAGCGTTGTATCTGAGTGTACAGTAAGATATCAAATTAAATTAAATAAATAAATCCTCTCACCGAGGAAAGCAGATGGAGAGACTGTCCCGTTGCTCCGGGCGACCATGACACTGATGCCCGTCTCGACGAATGGCACGGAGAAGTCAATGATCTCAGAGCGCTCCTCGTTGATGGTGAGGGAGCCGATGGCCATGTCAGCCCGCCTGTAGACCACCTGGGAGAGGAAGAGGAGGAAGAGGAGTGGAAGAGTTGCTGTGGGGAAACAGGAGCAAGCGTGACAGAGGTATGACAAAGACGATGTAACCTTCCAGCCGCCACAGAACTTCACGTTGCACTCCTGCATTGTATATCAATCAATCAAATTATAATTGAATTCTTCTCTATGTGGGCTCCCTTCTTTTCCTATGTTGAAAGGATCCACCTCCCCGTAGTCCCAGACTGATATTTACCCACACAATATCAGTGGTACACTATTTACTCCTCCCTCCCCTTCAAACTTTCTCCCCTGATGCACCTATCAATGCAATAGATTTGGTATGAGCACGACATCTCAAATCAACACCAGAGTTGGTTGACCTATGAATTGCTGTACACACTTTTTTTTTTTATCTCCTTATTCTTTTTATGTCTTGTTATTGTTATTTATTTTTATTATTATTATTATTACCATTTTTTTTTATCCACTTTTTCTCCCATTTTTCTATATTTTTCTCCCATCCCAATTTCGTATCATCCAATTCAACCCTCCCCTGTCACGAACGCTGTTTCTTGCCTCCCACAAGCCGGCTGCAATGTGGACTAAGTCATACATAGCACAAGTCCCCTCCGGTACTTGAGGTAACAGCAGTCGCATCTTTTCACCTGCGCAGCTCGATCTCTCAGTGGCGAGGAGTAACGCGTGGGAGGCTCACGCTGCCCCCGACACTTCCTGATTCTACTGCGCAGGCGCACCAACCGACCTGTAGGAGTCGCTGTCCACAACGCCCGATCCCCACCCATCAGTTTCCCACCCCCTAATACGGCCAATGTGTATTAGTATGAACGACCAGCTAAACTGAAAGGAATGTGGCGCGCTGGGCTCGAACAGGCGAGCCCAGCGTCTCCGCATTGTGAGGTTTTGTCCGCTGCTCACCAACTTTCTCTGTTTTCTTTAAGCCTACTGTTTAGGAATTCTCTTCTCACTCACTCTCTCTAGCCCCCACCCTCTCGTTCTTTACTCTCGTTTACTCTCAGTGGCCACACCTGGACTACCTGTCATTATGTGTTTGATTGGTCTGGTGCCGAACTCACACTTTTAGTTCGATTATCAATTACCTCTCGCACCTGTGGTGGCAGGCTAATTAGTTCCCCTGTGGGCTTTAAATACCAGGGCTCTTCCCCTCGTTTCGGCGTGGGGTCGTGTTGTAAACATGCCGTATCATATTCTCAAACATCAAGACTCCTTCGGGAGGTCCTCTGTTCTGCCTATGCTGTTTTGATTCTCCGGCGTAGAGATGTTGCTCCAGCCTTCGCCTGCTGTCGCCGTTGCCTGAGGGGGAGACTGGTCTGCGCTCCCTAGACTTCCACGGGAGGCATCCCAGTGATCCACTTCAGACCCCCGCGCAGCTATCGACCTGACGCACATCCAGACCAGCGCGCAGACGCGCATCTTCCAGACCTTCGAGCTTGGCACGCTCCTCCGTACCAGCGCACAGACGCGCATCTTCCAGACCTTCGAGCTTGGCACGCTCCTCCGTACCAGCGCACAGACGCGCATCATCCAGACCTTCGAGCTTGGCACGCTCCTCCGTACCAGCGCACAGACGCGCATCTTCCAGACCTTCGAGCTTGGCACGCTCCTCCGTACCAGCGCACAGACGCGCATCTTCCAGACCTTCGAGCTTGGCACGCTCCTCCGTACCAGCGCACAGACGCGCATCTTCCAGACCTTCGAGCTTGGCACGCTCCTCCGTACCAGCGCACAGACGCGCATCATCCAGACCTCCAAGCTTGGCACACTCCTCCACGCAGACGCACCCCAGATGCGTCTCTTGGTTCCGGCGCGCACTCCAAGCAGTGGCGCACCACTCTGACCTCGGCTCGGACAGCCGGCTCCCCGGTGGCGACGCTCTCGCCCCGCTGCCTGTTCCAGCACCACTCTGACCTCGGCTCGGACAGCCGGCTCCCCGGTGGCGACGCCCTCGCCCCGCTGCTGTTCCAGCTCCTTTACGCATTATACGCATTACGTCTGGGTGAGTTTATTTGACTGTCTTGATCATCTCCGTTTTCGTGTGTTTCTTAACACTGAAGATAACCACCTTTTTAATCAGACAGTCACTCACCCAGCGTGTGCCTCTGTTTGTTTTCACTGGGATATTATTTTGGACGTTACATCTCCCACTGTGTGTTTGTTCACACCGAAGATAGTATTCACTTTTGGATTGTTTTTGGAACTTTGCTCTTTGTGTATTTTACACGAAGATAGTTTTTACTTTGATAACTTTTGTATTTGGACTAGTCACCTCTCCTGCATCTGCTCTGTTTTCCCTTTTGTACTTTAACCCTCTCCTCTCTCCCTCTCGGCCGCCGTTACCCACCTCGGAGATCTGCCGAGAGTTCTGCAGAGCGGCCCTGATGTTTCCCACCAGTCCTCCCAGTCCTCCCTGTCCCCAGCCCGCCTCCGCGGGCCTCTGTCCCTGTTCTCCCCTTTCTAGTCCTCCTCGTCCCCAGCCCGCCTCCGCGGGCCTCTGTCCCTCTGTCACCAGAACCTGGCCCTCTGTTCCCCAGAACCTGTTCCCTATGTCCCCCAGTACCTGTCCCTCTGTCCCTAGTTCTCCCCTCTCTAGTTCCTCCTAGTCCTCCCGTCCGGTCCTCCTAGTTCCTCCCTGTTTCTTCCAACCTTCCCCTAGCGTTCCCTTAGCCTTCCCTTAGTGTTCCCTTAACCTTCCCCTAGCGTTCCCTTAGCCTTCCCTTAGTGTTCCCTTAACCTTCCCCTAGCGTTCCCTTAGCCTTCCCTTAGTGTTCCCTTAACCTTCCCCTAGCGTTCCCTTAGCCTGTTTCCTTCCCCTCTTGTTATTTCCAGTATTTTGTGTTTCTCCCTTAAAGGGACAGTGCCGGTTTCCCTTTGTTTCAATAAATGCCCGTTTCTTGGCTTACCCTCATACCTGTCTTGTGTTGTGCGATTGGGGTCGGTTACAAACCATAACAGTACGACCCCACCAAATCGACGACCCCAGCCAGCACAGACGGTGTATGTTGAGTTTGCCTTTTTTTTCTTGTTCCCTCTAGTTCCCCTCTAGCTCCCCTGTTAGCTCCCCTGTTAGCCCTGTTGGCTTCCCTGTTAGCCCAGTTTAGCTCCCCTGTTAGCCTGTTAGCTCCCCTGTTAGCCCTGTTGGCTTCCCTGTTAGCCCTGTTTGACCCCCCTGCAGCTTGTTAGGCCTCTACTACCAGCATGGCCCCTGTCTGCTAGCCTTGCCCCGGCTGCTAGCACAGCCTCTATGTTTATGCAGCCCTTGCTGCTGGCATAGGCCCTGTAGCTAGCCTTGCCCTGGCAGCTAACCCAGTCCCTCAGCAGAGCCCCAGTCTGCTAGCTTAGCCCCGGCTGCTAGCACAGCCTCTATGTTTTATGCAGCCCTTGCTGCTGGCATGGGCCCTGTAGCTAGCCATGCCAGGCAGCTAACCCAATTCCCTCTGCATGGCCCCGGTCTGCTAGCTTGGCCCCGGCTGTTAGCACAGCCTCTATGTTAATGCAGCCTTGCAGCTGGCATAGGCCCTGTAGCTAGCCAGGCCCAAGCAGCTAACCCGGTCCCTCTGCATGGCCTCCACTTTTTTGTGTAGCATCTCACACTGCTAGGACTGCCCCTTCAGCTAGCAGGGTCAGTTTTCTCCCACTGCTAGGACTGCCCTTTCAGCTAGCAAGGTCAGTATTCCCACTGCTAGGACTGCCCTTTCAGCTAGCAAGGTCAGTATTCCCACTGCTAGGACTGCCCTTTCAGCTAGCAAGGTCAGTTTCCCCACTGCTAGGACTGCCCTTTCAGCTAGCAAGGTCAGTTTATCTCCCACTGCTAGGACTGCCCTTTCAGCTAGCAAGGTCAGTTTTATCCCCACTGCTAGGACTGCCCTTTCAGCTAGCATGGTCAGTTTATCCCCACTGCTAGGACTGCCCTTTCAGCTAGCAAGGTCAGTTTATCTCCCACTGCTAGGACTGCCCTTTCAGCTAGCAAGGTCAGTTTCTCTCCCACTGCTAGGACTGCCCCTTCAGCTAGCATGGTCAGTTTGCTCCCACTGCTAGGACTGCCTTTTCAGCTAGCAAGGTCAGTTTATCCCACTGCTAGGACTGCCCTTTCAGCTGGCAAGGTCAGTATTCCCACTGCTAGGACTGCCCTTTCAGCTAGCAAGGTCAGTTTATCTCACACAGCTAGGACTGTCCTTCCAGCTAGCTTGTTCTCTCATGCTGGTCCAGCCCTGTCTGCCAGCCTAGCTCCGGCAGCTAGCGCAGCCTCTATGTTAATGTAGCAGTACAGCTGGCATAGGCCCTGTAGCTATCAGTGCCTTGGCAGCTACCCTTTCCCCCTGCTAGCCTAGCTCGGCAGCTAGCGCAGCCTCTATGTTGATGTAACAGTACAGCTAGCATAGGCCCTGTAGCTATCAGTGCCTTGGCAGCTGCCCTTTCCCCCTGCTAGCCTAGCTCGGCAGCTAGCGCAGCCTCTATGTTGATGTAGCAGTACAGCTAGCATAGGCCCTGTAGCTATCAGTGCCCTGGCAGCTACCCTTTCCCTCTGCTAGCCTAGCTCCGGCAGCTTGCGCAGCCTCTATGTTGATGTAGCAGTACAGCTAGCATAGGCCCTGTAGCTATCAGTGCCCTGGCAGCTAACCTTCCCTCTGCTAGTTCTTTTCCCGGTGCTACCATGGTTACCCCTCTGCTCCTCTAGTTACCCCTCGGCTCCTCTGGTTACCCCTCTGCTCCTCTAGTTACCCCTCAGCTCCTCTGGTTACCCCTCAGCTCCTCCAGTTGCCCCTCTGCTACCCTAGTTACCCCTCGGCGACCCTGTTTCTTTTGCTAGCCCCACTCTTGTGGTGGCTTCCCCTGCTGGCTTGGCCAGTACCTTTTTGTTTTTGCCTTGTTTTGCCCCCTGCCACTCTGTCTGTATTTTTTTTGGGTCGCCGGGTGGCTCCCGTTGAGGGGGGGGTACTGTGAGGTTTTGTCCGCTGCTCACCAACTTTCTCTGTTTTCTTTAAGCCTACTGTTTAGGAATTCTCTTCTCACTCACTCTCTCTAGCCCCCACCCTCTCGTTCTTTACTCTCGTTTACTCTCAGTGGCCACACCTGGACTACCTGTCATTATGTGTTTGATTGGTCTGGTGCCGAACTCACACTTTTAGTTCGATTATCAATTACCTCTCGCACCTGTGGTGGCAGGCTAATTAGTTCCCCTGTGGGCTTTAAATACCAGGGCTCTTCCCCTCGTTTCGGCGTGGGGTCGTGTTGTAAACATGCCGTATCATATTCTCAAACATCAAGACTCCTTCGGGAGGTCCTCTGTTCTGCCTATGCTGTTTTGATTCTCCGGCGTAGAGATGTTGCTCCAGCCTTCGCCTGCTGTCGCCGTTGCCTGAGGGGGAGACTGGTCTGCGCTCCCTAGACTTCCACGGGAGGCATCCCAGTGATCCACTTCAGACCCCCGCGCAGCTATCGACCTGACGCACATCCAGACCAGCGCGCAGACGCGCATCTTCCAGACCTTCGAGCTTGGCACGCTCCTCCGTACCAGCGCACAGACGCGCATCTTCCAGACCTTCGAGCTTGGCACGCTCCTCCGTACCAGCGCACAGACGCGCATCATCCAGACCTTCGAGCTTGGCACGCTCCTCCGTACCAGCGCACAGACGCGCATCTTCCAGACCTTCGAGCTTGGCACGCTCCTCCGTACCAGCGCACAGACGCGCATCTTCCAGACCTTCGAGCTTGGCACGCTCCTCCGTACCAGCGCACAGACGCGCATCTTCCAGACCTTCGAGCTTGGCACGCTCCTCCGTACCAGCGCACAGACGCGCATCATCCAGACCTCCAAGCTTGGCACACTCCTCCACGCAGACGCACCCCAGATGCGTCTCTTGGTTCCGGCGCGCACTCCAAGCAGTGGCGCACCACTCTGACCTCGGCTCGGACAGCCGGCTCCCCGGTGGCGACGCTCTCGCCCCGCTGCCTGTTCCAGCACCACTCTGACCTCGGCTCGGACAGCCGGCTCCCCGGTGGCGACGCCCTCGCCCCGCTGCTGTTCCAGCTCCTTTACGCATTATACGCATTACGTCTGGGTGAGTTTATTTGACTGTCTTGATCATCTCCGTTTTCGTGTGTTTCTTAACACTGAAGATAACCACCTTTTTAATCAGACAGTCACTCACCCAGCGTGTGCCTCTGTTTGTTTTCACTGGGATATTATTTTGGACGTTACATCTCCCACTGTGTGTTTGTTCACACTGAAGATAGTATTCACTTTTGGATTGTTTTTGGAACTTTGCTCTTTGTGTATTTTACACGAAGATAGTTTTTACTTTGATAACTTTTGTATTTGGACTAGTCACCTCTCCTGCATCTGCTCTGTTTTCCCTTTTGTACTTTAACCCTCTCCTCTCTCCCTCTCGGCCGCCGTTACCCACCTCGGAGATCTGCCGAGAGTTCTGCAGAGCGGCCCTGATGTTTCCCACCAGTCCTCCCAGTCCTCCCTGTCCCCAGCCCGCCTCCGCGGGCCTCTGTCCCTGTTCTCCCCTTTCTAGTCCTCCTCGTCCCCAGCCCGCCTCCGCGGGCCTCTGTCCCTCTGTCACCAGAACCTGGCCCTCTGTTCCCCAGAACCTGTTCCCTATGTCCCCCAGTACCTGTCCCTCTGTCCCTAGTTCTCCCCTCTCTAGTTCCTCCTAGTCCTCCCGTCCGGTCCTCCTAGTTCCTCCCTGTTTCTTCCAACCTTCCCCTAGCGTTCCCTTAGCCTTCCCTTAGTGTTCCCTTAACCTTCCCCTAGCGTTCCCTTAGCCTTCCCTTAGTGTTCCCTTAACCTTCCCCTAGCGTTCCCTTAGCCTTCCCTTAGTGTTCCCTTAACCTTCCCCTAGCGTTCCCTTAGCCTGTTTCCTTCCCCTCTTGTTATTTCCAGTATTTTGTGTTTCTCCCTTAAAGGGACAGTGCCGGTTTCCCTTTGTTTCAATAAATGCCCGTTTCTTGGCTTACCCTCATACCTGTCTTGTGTTGTGCGATTGGGGTCGGTTACAAACCATAACACGCATTCGTGGCGAGCACCCTATTATTACCATTATTATAATCTCTTTCTGAAACTGTTTGTTTGTTTGTCTGCCTGTTTTGATGTATCCTTTGTATTCCTGTTTTGTGTTTCTAATGGAAAACCTTCAAGCACATATCATTTGTAAATGTTGGTTCCATTGAAAAAAGTCAATAAACAGATAATGCACTTTGCTACTAAATAATCATGCTTGCTTATATTACTACCTACCGTGCTAATATGTCTTTACTACTATGCACACACTAAGACTGTAGCACCCAAGTTTGACACTGTTCGACGAACATTGTTACTTAGCTGCTAGAGTTGTACCCTTCCTGCTGACCTTACAGAACTTGTAAGTTGCTTTGAATAAAAGCATCAGATAAATTACTAAATGTAAATCAATCAATCAATCAATCAATCAATCAATCAATCAATCAATCAATCAATCAATCTATGTATCATGGTTTTATTTCATTTTTAAATGAATGAATAAACAAACAAATAAACTTCTCCAACAATGATATCATAATGCGGCAACGACTTGCTGTTGTTCAGCAAGTAGGCAAGATAAAAAGAAAAGTGTGACTTCCACAATGATTATCCTGCAGTCTGTAGAGACACAAAGGGAGAAGCCTTCTCATCACTTTTAGTAGCCTGAGAGAGTACTGCATCACAGGAGGATCCTATTCACAACTCTCTCTTCACCTCCTCCATCTGATGAGTGTGAATTTTGGGGGGGGTGATGTTATTTTGTGGTGTTTTCCCGCAAATGTAGTACACACACACACACACACACACACACACACACACACACACACACACACACACACACACATGCACGCATATACATACACACACATAGCAAAATGCCGCCAGGCAAAGGAATGCAGGCAGGAACGTTCTACAGAGGAACACCTGTTCTGGGCACTGTTCCTATTGATGTGTTTGATGTGTTTGAGTGTGTTATGTGAGAGCGTGTACTGTATGTGAGAGAGTGTAAGTACGGCCACCATACTGTTTGTGCATCCCTGTCCTCACACCGCTGGCCTAGTTAAAGGCTCATCAAAGGAGCACAACACCACACCCTGCTGCTGATGACCGCCAGGCTACCACCAATAGTCTCCATTCTTACTAGTGAAGAAAGTATCTGCAAAACAGATACTAAATGACTGTGTGACTTTATTCATATTTTCCCAAAGAGATAGTGAGGTTCTCTCATTTCCAATGCTGTCTATTACAGGGATATTGAAACACAAAAGAAAGATAAAGGATTTTTTTTTTTTTTTTTTTTACAGATAATTAGACATTGAATAAATAGGATAAAAACATCCGGTAAAAAAAATTATGAAAGATCAAAATGAAAACAGTTACATACTGAGGCAGGGAGATTTGTAGTCATCTTTTTAAATTGTCCATAGCATACTGAAGTATTGATTTTTAGCGTGAGGTCATTCCAAGAAGCTGGGGCATTAAAACAAAAGGCCTTCCAAGTTCAGTCTGTACTCTGGGGACCTTAAGCATGCAGTCATTTGAGTGTGTCAGATAAGGTCCATAATTCCAATCTACCAACATAGTGATATAAGGTTTTAATTCCCTGGTAATGGCCCTAAAGATAAACAGATACCAATGTTAATTTAGCCTTTGTGCCAGAGAAGATAAAAACCCACAGGATGCTGCGGTAACCATTCCTTTACTCACAGTTCCTTTACTTAAGTAAAAGTAGACATACCGAAATAAATTAGTACTCTGGTAAAAGTAAAAGTCCTTGATCCATTGACCTCTAAAGGTTATGTTAAAGTGGTACGTGGTCCAGTTATGCTGCTCTGATTATGTCCTCTTGAAGTTGACAGGCTTCAACTGTGAAAGTATATAATCTTCATACATTTTTGCCATGCTTCCTATGCAAAATCTTCAAAGTAACTAGTAACTGATGAATTCAGATACATGTAGTGGAGTAGCTAAACATTTTACTTAAGTACAGTAATTGAGTAAAAATTAGGGATGTCCGATATTATCGGCCGATATCGGCATTAAAATGTGATATCGGAAAATATCGGTATCGGTTTTTAAAAAAAAATAAAAAAAATAATTTTAATTAAATTTTTTTTTACATTTCTATAGAAATGATGTCCGATATTATCGGCCTACCGATATTATCGGCCAATATCGGCATTAAAATGTGATATCGATGGATATCGGTATCAGAAATTAAGAGTTGGACAATATCGGTATATCGGTATCGGTAAAAAAGCCAATATCGAGCATCCCTAGTAAAAATACTTACTTTCCACCACTACTTTTTAGGTGCGCATTATAACGAGTAATCGCGATCGCCGATGGGATCATTGGAATTATTCTTTTTGGATTACCTTCTGGCCTGGATTACCCCCTATGTCTATTTTACCATACGTGAAACATGTTTATGTAATGATCACAGTGACTTACTTTACCGGTCATGAACGAGGCTTTTTCTAACGATCGGATTTTCGGGGTAAGACAAGGCCCCCCCCCCCCCCCTTGATGATTTTGTGAAGGTATATACCTTTGATTTGGGAGTATTTGGAGGCTCAGGGAATCAACCAGAACGATTCGGGCTTATTGTACATAACGCGTTTTATCTCGCGATCTATGAAAAAAGACTGGATTATCTTGGAAATGTGCGATGTTTAGCGTGTAATAAACTACAAACTTCAGTGTGTAGAACTTTTTTTTTCCCATGTTGGACTACAAGTAGTGTCTGTCAAATGAGCCACACCATTGTCTCCACAGCTATAATACAGAACACACACACAGCTCTGCAAACCTCGTGAAACACAGCGGAAATTACTATTTTAACACTTTGAGTGCCACGGACGAGATTACTCGTTATTTCATGCCAACCGTTGAGTGCCAAGAACGAGATATGCCGTTTTTTTATCGTTATTTCTTTTATTAGCGATTTCCATTCATATTTCATCAATTTAGCCTCACGTTACCACTGCAAACTCTCTCTCTGAGCTCCATTGGGAAAATACCGCCCCCTATCATCTCCCGGATGGTACTGCACCCCTTTGGAATGGATTGAATGAAACGCATGGGAAAAAAAGAGTCCAGAATCCACATTTTACTTCTCAGGCAAGTAACCGGAGCCGATTGCAGTCTTTGTGGTCCTGCAGAACAGCGTGGAATAATGTGTTCGAGCACTCAGCGTTGGATCAATAAACGCGATCGATATTTGGAATGGCTATCAGGAATTGGAATAATCCTTTTGGAGAACATCTGATCTGAGGTAAGGAATCTATTTTATGAGTATTGGGATAATCAGAGCTATTTTCACCTATATATCAGCGTGTGCCATATGTGTGTGTGTGTGTGTGTATGTAGGTGTGTGTGTGTGTGTGTGTGTGTGTGTGTGTGTGTGTGTGATCAGGAAATAAGAGAATCGATTTTTCAGCCCGCTTCTATAGCGTGCATAAGTACACATATACTATCGATAATCTAGCGTTTATTTGAAAACGATTCATAAATAGGCCGAGAAATGACAACGTGTTTTGTGTATTACAGTAAAGGGCGTTTATCTTCTGAAATCTTCTGGAAGTTTCAAGAAACTAGCGTTTTTCAAAATGGTATAAAACGGAAATGAACTGATTAAAAAACAATCAGTTTCGACAATGTTGACTGCAAACAAGTCAAACAATAAGCGACGGCCACATTAGACACATAGCCATAATTTAAGAGTTTATGCGTTCGCAAATATGAGAGCTCTATCATTGAAGTGGGTGGCGGCATTCAAGGGGGTAAATAGGAAATGGAGGCCGGCATGGAAGGTGGCCTTCTAGTGACAGAGATGGGGATTAAGCGTGGCGCTGAAAGTGTTAAAGATACTGAATAAGCCTCACCTCCCCAATCATGCCATTCCAGATTCCCCGCACCAGCTTGCCATGCTTGCCGTTGGTGACCAGGTAGAGGTCGTAGGAGAACTTGATGGTTCGGGACAGCTTCTTCAGGATGTCTATGCAGAAACCTTTACAGCACAGCTTGGTGTAGGGCTCGGTGTGGCCGATGATACTGCGAGGGGGAAGGGAAACACAAGGTTTAGAGGCGGCGCGAGTGCATACAAAGACAATGGAAAGACGCAAAAACAAAAAGTCGTCCAAGTTCAGTCTGTACTCTGGGGACCTTAAACATCAGCCAGTTCCACTCTATAGGTGGCACAAATGAGGTCTAGCCCTAGAGAATATCATGCATTTAGTTTTGTTTGCATTAAGTACAAGCTTAAGGCCAATAAGCACATCTTGCAGAGCGTTGATGGGTGGGCAGGGGCGTAGCTGGGGGGGGGGGGGTAGCTTAGGATGATTCCAAGGGCCCAGCACTGGGGGGGGCCCCAAAAAAAATAAAAATGTTTTTTTTTTTTTTTTTTTTTTTTTTTTACACTAGACATCACTCAGGTGTATTATTGATGCTCTCATTGATACTATGTTTGTTTCTGAAGTGTATGTGTGTGTGTGTGTGAGATATATATAGAGAGAGGGGGGGCTTTGGTAGACTATTGCATTGGTCCATTCATTGAAGATGAACGCGATGCGACATCCTTTACTAGGCTCACCCACCAACAGTGCAGGTGCTGAACTGCTGATCCGAATGTATAGGTAAAAACCATATTACGCTAACGCGCGCTCGCATTCACTGGGGGCCTACAAAAACATTCTTTCATGGGGCCCAGAATCTGGAGCTACACCCCTGTGGGTGGGTGACAATATTGTCACAAGGAAAGATGAAATTACCTACCTGGGTTCCATCCTAGAGGCTAGTCTTTCCTGTGACAAAATTGCATCCAATGTAATAAAAAAAGTCAACCAACGAACTCGATTCTTGTACCAGATCTCCTCTCTGGTAAACAAGAATACCCTGAAGACTCTGGCAGGAGCACTCATTCAAGGGTACTACGACTATGCTTGCACCTCATGGTACCAAAGCAGCTCAAAGGCGCTAAAAACAAAATTACAAACATCTCAAAACAAACTGGTCAGACTACTGCTTGACCTTAGTCCTAGAACCCACCTCACCCCTGCCCACTTTGACAACCTAGGATGGCTTAGAGCAGACGACAGAGTACAGCAACTTGCAATGGGCCTGGTCTACAAGATACACTACCAAGGTGCCCATGTACATGTCAAAATACTTCCCAAAGGTCAGTGAATACCACAATCACAACACCAGAGGGAGCTCCACAAATCATGTTAAACCCAGATTCGGCTCAAACAAGGGACTAAACACGTTTTGCAATTATGCCACATAAATGTGGAACGCCCTACCTAAAGCTGTAAAGGAAGGTGAATCACTACCCACTTTCAAAAACACTCTCAAAGAACACCTACGGGAGACTGCAATTCGAAACTGGCCCCTGTAAATGTCCTAACCCAACCCCCTCCAATGTACAGTAAATGATCAAGAATGGTTCTGTCAATATTCCAATGTACAGTTTTGCTTGTACAGGTGTACAGTGTTCCACACCCCACCCCCCCACCCCCACCCAACCACCTCCAATGTACAGCCCCCCCCCCACCTACCCAATCTCCTCCAATGTACAGTTTTTACGTCAAATGTATATACTCTCTTTTCTGGACTCTTTTTGTATCTCAAACAGTACTGTATTTGCAAATCTGGTATGTCATAAATGTATAGATGTAGCAGTACTGTCTATCTGTATGTCATGTATGTCATATATGTCCTGATGAATTGAAAATGGGGGACCCTGATGTAAACAAGACGAAAGTCTTTCTCTGGTCTGCATCCCCTTAACAATTGTGTGTATTGAGCCGTACTGTATTGTACCCATTCTGTAATCTGTTAATAAAGTTTTCAATCAATCAATCAATCAATCAATCAGCAGAAACATAATAGCGCTCATCGTAGGGCTCCCATCCTCCTCAGTATCCCTGAAGGGGCACCAGGAGCCGCTCTCACCAGGAGGGGGGGGGGGGGGGGGGGGGCGTTCAAACCACTTCATCGCTCGTATATCACTCAACAGGACTGACTCGGTCATGGACAGCAGGTAGTGAGAAGTCAGCAGGGCTCATTGCTAATCGTCCTCTCTCTCCCACGGCATATCCTGCCGGGCGCGTGTCCGCCGCGGGCTCACGCTCGCCTCACATTCGCCTCACGCTCACCTCACGCTCTCCTCACTTTTGCCTCACGCTCGCCTCACTTTTGCCTCACGCTCGCCTCACGCTCGCTCTCATACTGGGCTCTCGTGTCTGGGGCTTCCTTGCACGACCTTCCATGTCAATGTTTTATGTGGGGCTGACCAGACTCACACACCAATCAAGGAGGGGGGGATTACCTCATCGCCAGCTGAAGGGCATTGTCTGATTAATTTGTTTGGGGAGAATTAAGAGAAGGGGCAGATGCAGGTCACACAGTAAACAAAAACACAGCGCACAGACAAATAGATAAAACTGTCCATCCCTTCCCTCATTTCCTCCATGAGTCATTCAGTTCCCTATTTACATTTCCCGTTTTTCCAATCAGTTCAACGTTCGCCTCTGTCACAATGCGACACTTCCTTTAAAAATAAGCTGGACGACAGTCACTGTATTTAATCCTAAAATATTATAACTGTTTATTTAGCTAACTAAATTAGCCATGTTACCATGCTAGGTAAGAAAACATATTGTTTACAAGCTTTAACATGACAGCTTACCCAGTGTTGAGGAGTAGTTAACTACACATAGTTAAATGACTAGTTTAACTATACAATTTAGTATTCGTTGTTGGGTGGTAGTTTAACTACATTCAAATCTCAGTAGCTTTTTCAGTGGTTAACTAATTTGAGTCATGCTGTTTAGGTAGTTAATTACAAACGACATATTTCCCTAGAAGTTTAACATTTGACTGATTCCACCTGAACAACTGCTTCTAGTCGTCTCCTTATTAAACAACCCTCAGACATGAACAAGTGAGGTTTTTGCTGTACCAGAAAATACCCTAAAGTACCCCAAAATACCCTAAAGTATACCCCAAAATACTCCAAAATACCCCAAAGTATACCCCAAAGTACCCCAAAGTACCCTAAAATATCCCCAAAGTACCCCAAAATACCCCAAAGTACCCTAAAATACCCCAAAATACCCCAAAGTACCCCAAAATACCCCAAAGTACCCTAAAATACCCCAAAGTACCCCAGAATACCCCAAAGTACCCCAAAATACCCCAAAGTACACCAAAGTACCCCAAAATACCCCAAATTACCCCAAAATACCCCAAAGTACCCCAGAATACCCCAAAGTACCCCAAAATACCCCAAAGTACCCTAAAATACCCCCCAAAGTACCCCAAAGTATACCCCAAAATACCCCAAAGTACCCCAAAATACCCCAAAGTAGGGATGTCCCGATCCGATCACGTGATCGGGATTGGGGCCGATCACGTGATTTTCCGAAGATCGGGATAGACAAAAAAAAAACATGACCATGTTCACGTCTTAAACTCATACTGAGGCCTTAGTTTTGGTTTTAAATTGCATATCATCATTAATTTCTTTATTGTCACACAGAGCAGAAAAATTTTGCCAAAACAAACCAATAGTATCCAGCTGCAGAACGGCAGACCAGCCACATTCTCAGACCCAAACGCATTTCCTTTGATTTAATTATACATCAAATGATTTATGTCAAGGATTGCAATGCCTCGCTTGAATGAAGTTAACTTTTCACCTGGATAACGTCAACATTCAGGGTGAATGTAATGTGAGAAATTGGGATAAAAAATTAATAAATACAAAATGTATCGGATTGGGAAAGATCGGTATCGGTAGATACTCAAAATCACATGATCGGGATCGGATCGGGAGCAAAAAAACGTGATCGGGACATCCCTACCCCAAAGTACCCTAAAATACCCCAAAATACCCCAAAGTACCCCAAAATACCCCAAAGTATACCCTAAAATACCACAAAGTATCACAAAATACCCCAAAGAACCTCAAAGTTCCCCAAAGTATACCAATACCTCAATGTACCACAAAATACTGGCTCAGAGGTAGAGCAGTTTATTTTAATATATTATAATCTCCAAATGTAATAACATCTGTATTGAACACTGAACAAACAGTATAATTTTTTTTATTTTTCTACTGTTGTCTCTTTTATTCTGTCATTACTGGAATTTGTTCAAAAATGTTATACTGTTCTTGTTGTGAAGGGCCAGATTAAAGCTGAGAATCTACATTTATTGTTTTATATACCTTGTATATTATTTATATATACACGTTATATCCCTTTAAGCCTGCGTTTGAATCCTCGCAACATGCCCGGAGACGGCGCATTGATTCGAGACGAGAACTGAGGTTCGGCACTAGAAGCCACTTAAGTATATATACGGCGGCAGGTGCGAACAGTAGCTGTTCGTGCAGCAAGTTCATCGTTCATCAAGTTCGGTAAAACAGTGAAGTGAGAAGCAGTGCGTCTAACAGAGCGTTGAGAACCACGTGCGAAGTGAATAGTAAAAGTGTCAGATTTAATGCAGTAACGTCAAGTTCGACTTAGCTTAATGTGAAGTAAAGAGTCGTTAATTATTGTGTATCATGCCAACAGCAGTTCGTTCGTGTGCAGCATTACCCAGCAGTTCGTTCGTTTAGCTAGTGGACCTTAGCCAGTGCGCGTGGACTAAATACATTGGTACCAGCACACGAGGAGGCCTAGTCGGAGAACCTACTGGACATGTGCACAGGAGAACCGACGGCGGCGATTGCAGAACCAGTATTGGTTGGATTATATTGATTGTGGAACGTACTACCTGGAGAAGAGCATCGTTAATCTCCACTGTCGTTTGGATTTAACCACCTTGAGGATCTACATTCGGGCTGGCCTCATGGACCGAGGCTAGCTGGCTATCATCATTGCTATCGTGCAATTGGATTACAGTTATTGCTTTTGATGCTGAGCTTTGGATTACAAGGACTGGCTTCTGTACGTGAATCCCCTTCTTCTTCAATTGATCAGACTGAGTATCCGAACATTCCTCTCTCCTCCAGAGCTTACAACTCTGGGAGGAACCCATTGTCTCCAGCGGTACCAGCGTTTCCCCCATATAATTGCCATCCTACGCCAGGCGGCGTTAGCCTAGTACCCCATCGTGGGAATTATTCTATTCCCATTGACTTATGCTACTGACTGACTTATGCATATTCTTCGCCATACAAGCGCGACCCTAATTCTCATACCTGTAACATTTACTGCATAATAATAAATACCCTCAAATGATATTTCTTTGTCAGTGCCGTGTTATTATGAGTGTCTGCCATATATTAGATGTACTGTCTGGCCAGTAATTAAAGTACATAACTAGCAGTGGTTTAATCTATCACAATCTTTAATACAGTCAGGGTTTTGTAACCCCTCAGTTACAATTGGTCCTTCGAGCCGGAGGGTATCAGTAATCTTTAATATCATATTAATATTGATATGGCCAGCGGCGGACACTCTCCAGACGGCTCTCCCAAACTAGAGCGCCCTCGGCGCAAACGTCAGCCACCTCCACACCTGGAGGACTACGCTTTCGTTTTACCTCCTAGCTTATCTAAAAAGACGTTAAGCACGGATAAAACTGATAGTTTAAGCATGCCCAATCCTATCGACTTGTCGGCCCCACCAGTAGAGACCCCAGTGGGTTCAAACCAAACTGACTTAGCTCACGGGGGGAACAAGCGGGACATGACGTGACTATACCCCAAGACAGCGCCACCGGGATAGACCCCGGAGCGCCAAAGGAGAAAGACAGCGTCACCGGGATAGACCCCGGAGCGCCCCAGGATAAAGAAAGCGCCACCGGGATAGACCCCGGAACGCAAGAGACCCAAGAGCGCGTACCCGAGATAGACCTCGGCGCGCACCCCAGAGAAGAGTACCGCGCTCAAGAGATGGACCTCGGGGCGTGGGAGAAATCAAGAAGCAGCGCTCAAGAGATGGACCTCGGAGCGCGCCAAGAGAACAGGTCCCCACCAAGTCCTGTCAGCGCCCGATCACCTCCATCAGTGTCATCCCCCAGCGAGGCTGACCAGCGACTAGCACAAGCCTTAATCGCCACGCTGACAGCTTCAACCGAACGTATCCAGGGTGAGCGCGACCGTCTCCAAGCGCAACAACAGAGTGAGCGCGAACATTCTGCACTGGAAAGAGAACGTCTCCAGGCGCAACAACAGAGTGAGCGCGAACATTCTGCAGTGGAAAGAGAACGCATCCGACTAGAAGAGAGTCGCCTCCAGGCTGACGCAGCGATGACCATCAGACTGGAAGAGAGGCGCCTCCAGGTTGAAGAAAACATTCAGCGAGACCGCGCCAACGCGAGGCACAGCGCGACGTCGCCAATGCACAGCGCGAGACGGAAAGAGACCGGTGGCAGGCGCAGATGATGGAGCAATTGCTCCAGAGGGCGACTCCCCACTCCTCCACACGGAGCTCACGGAGATCATCAAGACACGGGTCGAGGGCACCTTCCCCTCCCCTCCAAATCTACACGGGACCCAGCCAGCAGGAAGAACCTGCTCACGTCGCCGAGCCCTCTCCCCGACCAGACCACACGGGACCCAGCCAACAGGAAGAACCTGCTCACGTCGCCGAGCCCCCTCCCCGACCGGTCTATACGGGACCCAGCCAACGGGAAGACCCCGCCTACGTCGCCGAGAAACTAACTAGGAGACTCCAGGACCTAGCGGAGAACGATGGAGGACATCCAGCCCACCAGCACGAACCTATTTTGGACCAGGAGGCCCAGTACAGCTCCGACCTCAGCCCCGAGCCACTGCGTTACAAACCCCCGATCCAACCCATGGGTGAGTTTAATACACAGTCAGCACCAAGGAGCAGCACCTGGGGGCCCGGCCTCTGGTACCCACCCAGCACTAACCCACGACCCCACGTACGGGGAGACTCGCCAAGGAGGCCTCTCCCCCTACGCGCATCGGTATCCCAGCCATCCATGGCATCTTACCTTGGAACACCGACGTTCCCAGACTTTACGCGTGAGGACAGAGCACAGTACACAGAACTACGCATGTGTTTAGAGACTATAATGTCCGATGTACACGACGAGTCTTATAAATATGCCATCCTCCTCAAGCATCTTAAAGTGCCCAGAGCGCATAACATAGCGCTGGCATATTCAAACTCAAGAACCCCCTACTCAGATGCTCTGGTGGCCCTCGACGCGCGCTATGGACGCATATGGGATTACGTGATCCAAGAAATACGAGATATCGACCGCCTACCCCCAGCCAAAGACAATAGGGCACTAGATGACCTCTCTATCAAGGTTCAATCCCTTGTGGGGATGCTGGGGTCACAAAAGGAGAAGGGGAGATATGAACTATATGCAAATTCTAACGTGGAGCGGATACTGGAGAAGCTCCCTCCAGCCCGTCAAGAGCGTTTTCGGCGGCAGAGAGACCACAGTGACCCCCACGGCCCAGAACCATCCCTCCTAGACCTGGCTGATTTCCTCGCCAGGGAGGTCAGCAGTCTAAGATTAGACACGTTCGTGTGGGGTGGCTCTGACCCTAAAGATGGACCGAGAAGGTTCAACGACAACCGCCGGTCCGTGACCGTGATGCACCAAGCCGAGGCTGTGTCACGGCAGACGAGCCACAACCCCCACACCAAGGAGAAGTGGAAGGCTGTCTGTCAGTACTGTGACAGTGAACACCATCTGTCACAGTGCGACGCCTTCAAAGACCTAACCACAGCCGAAATAGGTCAGTGGCTTAAGGACAAACGCTGCTGCTTCCGCTGCGCGCGCGGCCACATGGCAGCCAAGTGCCGCCTGAAGAAAAGATGCGGCAAGTGTGACGGCGCCCATCTAGAAGTCCTGCATGAGAGCAACAAGCGTTCGCCAGGAAACCAAAGTAGGCCCGTCACGGTGATGTACCAGGCCGAGGCGGTGTCACCACAGACCAGTCCTGAAACCACCCCCTGGTGTCCTGACTGTTGCAGCAGACACGGGGACTCACGGTGCCACCCGTACTACCACGAGTCGGCGCCACCACCGACGAGTTACAACTCCCTCGCCAAAGAGGAAGGGCAGATCGCATGTACTTACTGCGACGGCGGACACTGGCTGGCACAGTGCGACGAATACAAGACACTGAACCCCGCCGAAATTGATCAATGGCGTGAGGCGTACACGGCGGGCGCCGCTCACCGCGCATCACTGTGCAGGGCCCACAAGCGAAGATTAGCCCGACAAGGCAACCGACCAACAGGAGTGCTCCACATAGACCCCAAGTATAGCGGGAGCGCCCGAGTGCTCATCAAAGTGGTCAGAGTGCTCCTGAGCTACGAGGACAAGGTCCTGGACACTTACGCCGTCCTCGACGATGGGTCTGAAAAGACTCTCCTCCTCGCTTCCGCCGCAGCCCAGTTGGGCCTGCGGGGTACCAAAGAAACAATGACAATCCGTACTATTCAGCGAGACCTAAAAACCATAAAGGGCCAAAACGTCTCATTCACAATAGCAGCGGTCGGGCAGCCCGAGAAGCGGTACAGCATCACTAAGGCATTTACAAGTCATGACATAGGTCTATCAAGCTACAACTACCCCATCCCACAGCTGATGGCGAAGTACGCGCACCTACGCAGACGATCTATACCGCTCATCGACGGCGCCACACCGACCCTGCTCATAGGCTCCGACCACGCGGACCTCATTGTCCCAATCAAGGCGGCCCACATCGGACCCAAAGGATGCCCAGTCGCGGTCAAGACCCGCCTGGGCTGGACGCTCCAAGGCCCTCTCTCCGGGCCTTCCAGCCAACCCACGTCTACACGCTGCCTGTACACAAAGGTGAGCGACACAGGCCACTCTCTCGTACAGCCCGTTGAGAAGCTATTGACATTAGACGAGAAGCCTGTGAGAGAACCGTGGGCTCAAGAAGAGGGAGTTCCGAACTCCACCCCCCTCAGCTACGCTCCAAGCGACGTGGCTGACCTCGAACCCAGCACCCCAAACTACCTCTTGATGGGGCGGCCGGACCCGGCCCCTCCTCAGACGGGGTACCGAAAGAACAAGAGGAACGGACGGAGGAGGTGGAGACACAACCAAGCACCGATTGACCAGTATTGGGCCCGCTTCCTCCTAAGCTACCTACCATCCCTTCCAGCCCGTCAGAAGCGGGTAAAGGACAGGGACAACCTGAAGGTGGACGCAGTCGTTATGATCATAGACCAGTCACTACCCCGAGCTACGTGGCCGGACGGCCGCGTAAGCAAAGTGATTACTGGTGCCGATGGGAAGGTCAGAGCGGCAGAAGTCATAGTCCAAGGGCGGACTTACACCCGACCCGTGGCGAAGCTGATAGAGTTGCCGAAGCTCCCTGACTCCCCTGATGACGACCATGACCCCCTGACTTTGTAGATTCCCCTACTCCTCACAACAAATATTGAGCAGTTGACTGGACTATTAATCTGTCTCCCTTAACTAATTAGGTGCGGACTAATTAGGAGGCGGCTGTTGTGAAGGGCCAGATTAAAGCTGAGAATCTACATTTATTGTTTTATATACCTTGTATATTATTTATATATACACGTTATATCCCTTTAAGCCTGCGTTTGAATCCTAGTAATATTCGCTTTCCTTATTGGATAACGCTATCGGCGCCAGACCGCAAGCCCCCAAAGTCAGGTTCAAAGGCGAGTCCGTCGCAACATGCCCGGAGACGGCGCATTGATTCGAGACGAGAACTGAGGTTCGGCACTAGAAGCCACTTAAGTATATATACGGCGGCAGGTGCGAACAGTAGCTGTTTGTGCAGCAAGTTCATCGTTCATCAAGTTCGGTAAAACAGTGAAGTGAGAAGCAGTGCGTCTAACAGAGCGTTGAGAACCACGTGCGAAGTGAATAGTAAAAGTGTCAGATTTAATGCAGTAACGTCAAGTTCGACTTAGCTTAATGTGAAGTAAAGAGTCGTTAATTATTGTGTATCGTGCCAACAGCAGTTCGTTCGTGTGCAGCATTACCCAGCAGTTCGTTCGTTTAGCTAGTGGACCTTAGCCAGTGCGCGTGGACTAAATACATTGGTATCAGCACACGAGGAGGCCTAGTCGGAGAACCTACTGGACATGTGCACAGGAGAACCGACGGCGGCGATTGCAGAACCAGTATTGGTTGGATTATATTGATTGTGGAACGTACTACCTGGAGAAGAGCATCGTTAATCTCCACTGTCGTTTGGATTTAACCACCTTGAGGATCTACATTCGGGCTGGCCTCATAGACCGAGGCTAGCTGGCTATCATCATTGCTATCGTGCAATTGGATTACAGTTATTGCTTTTGATGCTGAGCTTTGGATTACAAGGACTGGCTTCTGTACGTGAATCCCCTTCTTCTTCAATTGATCAGACTGAGTATCCGAACATTCCTCTCTCCTCCAGAGCTTACAACTCTGGGAGGAACCCATTGTCTCCAGCGGTACCAGCGTTTCCCCCATATAATTGCCATCCTACGCCAGGCGGCGTTAGCCTAGTACCCCATCGTAGGAATTATTCTATTCCCATTGACTTATGCTACTGACTGATTTATGCATATTCTTCGCCATACAAGCGCGACCCTAATTCTCATATCTGTAACATTTACTGCATAATAATAAATACCCTCAAATGATATTTCTTTGTCAGTGCCGTGTTATTATGAGTGTCTGCCATATATTAGATGTACTGTCTGGCCAGTAATTAAAGTACATAACTAGCAGTGGTTTAATCTATCACAATCTTTAATACAGTCAGGGTTTTGTAACCCCTCAGTTACAGTTCTGTTATTATTGTTGTTGATGTTGTGTTGTTATTGTTGAAAATCGAAAATAAAAAAAATTGGAGATTAATAATAATATATTAAAATAAACCTTTGTTTTGAAAATATATGGTACTTTGGGAATGGGAAATGGACTGCACATATATAGCGCTTTCCTACCTGCACAAAGACCATTATAATTGCCAATTCACACATGCACTCACATAGCAATGGCAGCCAGACTCATTGGGAGCAATTTGGGGTTCAGTGTCTTGCCCAAGGACCCAGCATGTGAACAGAAGGAGCTGGGATTCAAACCACTGACCAAACCATTGACCATATGATCATTAGTTGACCTGCTCTACCTCTGAGCCAGTATTTTGTGGTACATTTAGGTATACTTTGGGGAACTTTGAGGTTCTTTGGGGTATTTCGTGATACTTTGTGGTGTATACTTTGGGGTACTTTGGGGTATTTTGGGGTACTTTGGGGTATTTTGGGGTATACTTTGGGGTATTTTGGGGTACTTTGGGGTACTTTGGTGTATTTTGGGGTATTTTGGGGTATACTTTGGGGTATTTCGTGGTATTTTGGGGTATTTTGGGGTACTTTGGGGTATTTTCTGGTGATTAGTAGGACCCGAGGAGGGTGAGAAAAAAGTTGTTGTTTTGAAAAAAGTCTGCTGTTCCCAGAATGTGCTGTACCAAAGGGTTAACCTTTTCACTGCGACAATACAGAAGGTTAACCCTTTCACTACCACACTATAGAAGGTTAACCTTTCACTACCACACTACAGACGGTTAACCTTTCACTACCGCACTACAGACGGTAGTGAAAGGGTTCACCTTCTGTAGTGTGGTTGTGAAAGGGTTAACCATTTGCTGTGCGGCAGTGAAAGGGTTAACCTTCTGTATTGTCGCAGTGAAAAGGTTAACCCTTTGGTAGTGTGGTAGTGAAAGGGTTAATTAAAATAATAAATGAATAATTAATCAATTATGGATACATGGGTAGAGCTCCGGACTCATGATCGGAAGAAGCTGTGTTGTCTGTGTTGTTGTCCAGCAGGGGGCACTCTGTCCACTGGACTTGGCAGTAACAATGCACCTGTTAGTGTTACGGTGACAGGGACACCGTACAGTTGCAAGTGCCTTCATCGGATTAGTTAAACCAAGGTCCTGACTGAATTCAGTCATTAAAGAACCCAGGGCTTTAACAAAGAGTAGGGGGTTCCCTGATGTTCCTGGCCCGAAGTCTCCCAACCAGGTCTTTGACATCAAGGCCACCGAATCATCCCTTCCCCCTTAATTGGCTGATATCAATCGCCTGTCTCCTGAGCCTTTCAGCCATTGTGTGGTGTGATGTGTGCCTGGTGCCAGTGTATGGCATCCATTAAGCCTGCCATTAAGCCTGCCAGAGGGTGCTACACAGTGGCAATTTCCACCCTACATTGTAAAGCGCTTTGTCTAAAAAAGCGTTATATAAATGCAATGATCATTCATTCAATAAATTGGTGAGAAAATGTGGTTAGAAATAATGTTATTGGATATGGATATTTGTCAGATACTACTACTACTACTAATAATAATAATAATAATAATAATAATAATAATAATAATAATAATAATAATAATAATAATAATAATAATAATAATAATAATAATAATAATAATAATAATAATAATAATAATAATAATTGTTGTGAAGGGCCAGATTAAACCGAATATATATATTTATTATATATATATATTTAATTGTATTTGTATATTCTCTAATATTCCTTGATATCCCTTGTATATTCCTTGTACAATATGCATTGAATATCCATTCTAGCCTACTGAACATCCCATAATAGTCTCCATTCTACTATTGGTCGAGACCTTGGTGCCAGGCTGCCATACCCCTCAGACCCAGTTCAAACGTACCGCTCAACATGTATGAACAAGTCCTAGTTCCGCGTAGGAATCTGGCTACCGCACCACTAATGGGACTATTTGTTCATAGTGCGTATATATACTGCGCTACTAAAGTAGGACTTCCTTTTCAGTCCAGTTTCTTACCCTCCAATAGAGTCACAGACGTAAAGCCTCCCCGCGACGCCACGTGTGGGAGTAAGGCCAAGTTCGGCTTACCATCGGTATTGAGACATCGTGTATATTAATATTTGAATAGTCATATTTGGCACTATATCGTCGAGTTGGACGTAGTCTATTAAGCTAATAATAGTCTGTTAATATATAGTGCTTCGTGCGGTGAGAATACTACCGTAGTCAGTACCCCATCGTTTCGGGCAGAGAACTGGCTGCTTATCCAGGGTGGTTGACCCCACGTGAAGCTGCACCCGAGGAGCCCCAGAGCCGACGAGCGAGTGGACCTGTATACCGGATTATTCTACCGACGACAGCCCGCCTTCCCAGGCACGGATTATGCTTTGTATACGTTGATTATTCCATGGATAAAGACCCCCGACACTGCCGTGTGTTGGAACCCCCCCCCCTGGAGAGGACGCAAGGTGAGGAGACGCTCTGCAAGACGAGGTCGCTTCACGTCTCTCCTCCGTGGACCGGAGGACGCCGGCCCACAAAGAGTCCACCTGCTTTCATCTGTGGTCCAAGGATCGCCGGCGCATTGAACGGCACTACAGTGGGTTCACCTGGGATACCCTTGGCCGGATGAGGCAGCCGGATTCTACCCCCCCCCCTTCCTACTCCTGTCGGCTTACAAGCGACCGGATTAACCCCCCCTAGTGTATCCAGCCTATAATCATTAAAGTATCATTGCTGTTATTCCTTAAACTATTCCAGGTCGTATATGTACCACCTGCGCCTTCAGAGATTGGACATTCTCTATTGATATACCGACGAATACTCTTGCCATAAAAGTGCATACTAATTCCCATTCATAAATGTGATTGATTTGATTAAGTGCTTGCTCTACACACCATCGCTGTGTAGAAATAAAGACCTATTTCTAATTCGTACATTTGTGTTGGATCCGTTTCATCTACGTGACAGTGTTCATCATAATATATTTATGCCGAGTACTGGGTGGCCGAATATTAAGTACAAAGGTAGTGGTAGTAAGTATCATATCTAGTAATACAGTCAGGGAATTGTACCCCTCAGTTACAATTGGTCCTTCGAGCCGGAGGGTAATTAGTGTAATATTAATATAGTGTTATTAATATTGAAATGGCCTATGATGAACACTCCACGAAACGATCCTCCTAACCAACGCCCGCAGCGCGAACGACGGCTCCCTCAGTACTTAGAGGCTTACGCTGTCAGTCAACAACCTAGTCTTCTACTAACAGTAAACGCGGTAAAACTAGAAAGTAAAAGTATGTCTAACCCCAACGCCCAGACTACCCCGACCATAGAGGCCCCTACGGGTTCTAATGTAACTGACCAAGTTCACGGTGGGGACCAGTGGGAACCAGACATGACTTCACACCCCGCCAGTACTGAAGAAGTAGTCCCCGATGAGTCCCGGGAGGAATACAACGCTACCGAGAGAGAACTCGGCACGGAAGAAGACGGGGAGAGCACCGTGGAGATAGAGCTCCAAGGCTCCGCAAGGAGTACCCCGAGGGAAGGCTCCCCTATACAACCGCCTTCCCCCAGCGAGGCAGAGAGGACCCTACAGCAGGCCTTCCTCATCAGCCTGAACGCCGCTGCTGAACGCGACCGACTGCAGATCCAGCAGCGGAGCGAAGAAGAGCATATACGTCTAGAAATAAGACGCATTCAGAGGGAAGAGAATGTGGCCCGAGACCGAGCAGACAGCCAGCGAGCAGCTGCTGGTGCTCTACGGGACGCAGAGCGCGACAGACAGCAAGCGCAACTAATAGAACAGCTGATCAGACGGACAACACCCTCTCCCTCCGCCAGAGGCTCCAGGAACTCGTCTAGACACACCTCCAGGGCGGCATCCCCTAGCCGAGTAAACAACCCTGAACTTGACCAACAGACGAGGTCTATACCCCCCACAGACCACCTCCCCCCACCGGTCCAAGCGAGACCTAGCAACCGGGAAGGAGCAGCATATCCTGTGGAGAGGCTAAACCAGAGACTACAAGCACTGGATGACCTAACTGAAGACGAAGAGGAGGAGAACCACGCCCGACGACAGCACAGTACTCTACCGGACCAGGAGGTCCGGTACAGCCCAGGCTATACTCCCGCGGAGCTGCGCTACAGACCCCCGACTCTATACCCGGGTGAGCACGACGCACGACCCGCACCGAGGAACAGCACCTGGACAAGCGGGCCATGGTACACTGCCGGTACCAGCCCATACCAAGGAGCGGGAGGAGACTCGCCTAGGAGGCCTCTCCCCCAACGCTCGCCGATGTATCCACAGTCAGCGTCATACATTGGCACGCCTATGGTACCCGACTTCACCCAAGAGAACCGGGCCCAGTATACAGAACTCCGCATGTGTCTGGAGACCATGTTGGTGGATGTATTGGATGAACGCCATAAATACGCCATCCTACTGAAGCACTTAAAGGTACCCCGCGCACATAATATAGCGCTCGCCTACGCGACTTCCACCACCCCATACACAGCAGCGCTGGTAGCATTGGACCAGAGGTATGGGCGCATATGGGATTACGTGATCCAGGAGATCCGACACATCGACCGCTTACCCCCAGCAATAGACAATCGAGCACTGGACGACCTGTCCATCAGAGTGCAGTCCCTGGTAGGGATGTTGGGAGCGCAGAGAGAGAAGGGGAGGCATGAACTTTACGCCAACTCAAATGTGGAAAGGATCTTGGAGAAGCTGCCGCCCGCTCGACAGGAGCGTTTTAGGCGGCAGAGAGACCACCGAGACCCGAATGGCCCCGAACCGAACCTCCTCGATCTAGCAGACTTCCTGGCGAGAGAAGTCAGCAGCCTACGGCTAGATACATTCGGACGGAGCACCCCTGGCTCCAGAGAAGGAACCAGACGACTAAATGATGGAAGAAGATCGGTGACTGTGATGCACCAATCGGAGTCAGTACCGAGCAGCAGGAGCCACAGTACCCCCTCCAGAACGGAGAAGTGGAAGATAGTGTGCCCCTACTGTGAGAAAGAACACTGGCTAGCACAATGTGACTCCTTCCCCAAGCTGAACGCGGAGGAAGCAAGTCAATGGATAAAGTCCAACAAGCGCTGTTTTCGCTGTGCGCGCTCACACATGGCAGCCGAATGCCGCTTAAAGAAAAGGTGCACCAAGTGCGATGGAGCCCATCTGGACATACTTCACGACAGTAACAGACGGCGCCCTTCACCCGCACCATCCAGCAGCAAAGCGAGCGTCATGTACATCGATCCCGCCAGCAGCAGTGGAGCCCGAGTACTCCTAAAAGTAGTGCGTGTGACACTAAGCTACCAGAATAAAGTCCTGGACACTTACGCCGTCCTCGATGACGGGTCAGAGAAGACCCTGCTGCTCGCCTCCGCTGCGGCCCAGCTAGGGCTGCGGGGAAGCGAAACCCAAATGACAATTCGGACAATAAGACGAGATTTGAAGACGATAAAGGGCGAGAATGTCTCATTCTCTATCGCAGCAAGCGGCCAGCCTGAGCGACGGTACCAGATTACAGACGCTTTCACCAGCCAAGAAATAGGACTGTCGCGGTACACATACCCCGTCGCCAA